>NC_072404.2:134090303-134393333 GCF_028858775.2 Pan troglodytes
TAAAAGAATTCTCTCTAGGCCCCCTATGAGGATATTCTCTCCTATCAAAATAAATGCATTGAGTTCATAAATTCAGTAAGCCATGATGTTTTAAAAATATTTGGGTGATGTAAATTGCTCTTGTACACTGTAGGAGATGTACTTTTATTTATATTACTGACTTTACGGAGATTTTATTTGTACTACCGGCTTCTGCAATTACAGTGGATTTCCAGAATTAATGAAGTGCCAGCATGAGGTCAGAAACTTTCTGTCACCCATTTCAGAACAGGTATACTAAGTGGTTGCCTTCACATCATATCTTAAAATTGCTTTAATTCATAGACCATTTTAAAATCGTGGTATCAGTTTAGAACATTTTCAGAAAGACTTTGCAAAGATTTCCATTTCCTCAAAAATACTTTTTTTCCCCCAAGTATTATTTCTTATATAATTTGGACGAAGCAAAGTCGCTTAGTGGAAAAGTAATATTTAAAAATAAATCCCCACTGGGCCCTGGAGCTGTCCCTTAGGAAAGCATTAGTAGGAAATGAATTAATGTTTCCTAGTTTTTAGCTTTATATTTTCTGTTTTAATATTGCTTAAATGTTACTGGCTATCTGCACTAGATTTAATATTCTATAATACTATATTTCATGTACTTTCCTAGGGGTTCTTTGTCTTGTTTTTCATTTACTACATCAGGCTATTATTTGGCCGCATGTAAGAACTTGGACATTATTCTGTTGCCCAGTTTCAGCTGCCAAAATACTTTTGATCAATACAGCTCCCAGAAAAATTAGGCCATAAAAAGCAATGTGTTTAATAGGACTTTTTTTTGTCATTACTGAAACTTTCATTTTGAGCACTGAAAACTATGGAAGGTCTCAGCCCTTTCTTACCCTTTAAGTAGCTTCAGTGTGCTTCTGCTTGACTATTAAGTACAAGCTGCATATGAACATTTAGTTCATCCTTGAAGAAACACATTGAGCTTGAAGTTATTTAATGCAACCATATAAATTTCTATGTAGGTATTTCCATTTGCAACCTGAAGTGTATAAAATAATGGGGCAGAGCTAACAGCTTGATTTAATGCCTTGCTCCAGAAACATCTCTGCCTCTAGCAAGAAAACTAAGTTAAAAAAAAAAAAAGAAAGAAAAGAGGAAAGAAAATTCTACAGCTGTATGAACTCCTAGGAAAAGTATCAATTTCCTTTATAAAACTAAGTTTGAATAAATAAAATCTGCATACAATAATATCGTATTAGATTCTTTCTTAATAATAGTTAACGCAAAGTATTTGTTTGACAAGACTTATTTTTGCCTTTTGAGTAGATTATATATGCAAAACAAACCAGGGTTACTGGTACAGAACCAGGAGCCTAATCATTTTATTCTTAATTCATAAATTCACAGGAGTAGTTTAGAAGTGATGATGTGCAGATTTCTTAGAGTTTATGTTGCAGATCTCAGTAACAAGACTGTAATTGATTTGATCTCTTTGCCTTTAAAATAAAGTAACTCACATAAAGCCTAGGTAGTAGATTTTTATTACATGCTTTTAAAATACATGCAACATAAGCACTGAAGGAATTCATTTCATTAATGCAAGTCAAAGTCTAAAGAGGTTTCAGAAAGCTAAGCAGAGGTAGGCTTCTCCCATCTCCCATGAAAAGAACATAGATCAAAGTCTCCTATAGCTCTCTTCAAGAAAATGTCTAGAATTCATTACACATACGATTTTTTTTTTTTTGCACCAAACATCACTTAAGATGGAAGAACAGCACTTGGACTTGGAAAACTTTACTATAGAATGCCATTTTTCTAGAAATAAGTGGTTTTGCCTTTCCTTAGGGTCTCCAGGTCAGGGAGTATTTACCAACAGATAATAATAGGAGTTTCAACCGAGGCTAAGGATGCCACTACATTGAAGCAAACATCACTTAATGAGTTAATTATTAAACATTTTTTATTCTATGCTCAAGCAACATCCTAAATATATCTTTGTGTTAATAGTCTATTCTCATTGTCAAAATTATTGTATAGTTTCACATGATGAATTGTCATATAATTTAATCAATGACTTACCAGTTTTTCCTTCCTTCCTTCCTCCCTCCCTCCCTCTCTCCTTCCTTCCTTTTTCTTTTTCTTTCTTTCTTACTTTTCTTTCCTTCCTTCTTTCTTTCTTTTTTTCTTTCTTTCTTTCCTTTCTTGCTTGCTTCCTTTCTTTTCCTTCCTTCCTTTGTTTCTTTCTTTCTCTTTCTTTCTTTCTTCTTTTTCTCCTTCCTTCCTTTCTTTTCCCTCCCTCCCTCCCTCTCTCTTTCTTTCTTTCTTTCTTTCTTTCTTTCTTTCTTTCTTTCTTTCTTTCTTTCTTTCTTTCTTTCTTTCTTTCTTTCTATCATTCTCTGCATATTTTCTCAGATATCACCCAGAAATTAAAGTGAACTTCTCCAGGCATATACATCTGCGAAGCCATAACAGACTAAAAAAATCAATATTGAAATCTATATGGGCTTTTACTAAAGATTAAACTAAACATGTACTTAAAACATTTTAATGCAAACATAATTGTAAGTGCTTCTTGGTCAACAAAGAATTCTCAGTTTGACATAATAGTTCTTTCTGCTATTTCTGTTTTTTTTTTCTTTTTTAAACAGAGGTACAAGGTATACAAAATCTGAAGGGCAGAAAGTATATAACTCAATGTGATATGTCATCACTTTCTAGATAATTCCGAACATTTTAAAAGGCTTTACTGTGCCCCTTTTCAGTCATAGGCCCCAGATATAACAACTATTTCTGACTTCTGACTTCTAGTATTATAGATCAGTTTTGCCTATTCTTTCATCCCTTAAAAATAGAATCATACAGAATAATCTTTGTGTTGGCTTTTTTCACTCATCAGTATGACTGACTTTCATGTACTATTTGCATTTAGCAGTAATTATTCTTTTTTGTTGATGTACAATGTTCAGTTATATGAAGGTACCACAATTTATGCAACCATTCTACTGTTGTAGGCAACTGGATTATTTTCTGTTGGGACAAGCAGGAATAAAGTTATTATGAACATCCTTGTACATGTCTTTCAGTAGATGACTATATTCACTTCTTTCGAGTATTTTTAGGGTGAATTTTTGAGTCATAGGATAGGTGTATTTTTAAACTAAATATTACTGAAAAGGTATCTGAAGTGGTAGTAAGTTCTTGATATATTTTTAAAAATTAGCATTGTAGATCTTCACTGTAAATGGTCATATATTACGATCATACGTTAGCAATTGCCTGGATGTAGTAAAGTCTTTGCTATGCACCTTGTTTTTTTAAGGTTAAGTGTTTCATAATTACTAGTTAAGGGACTGATCAGGTACTATTAGGAGGAATATGACGCAGAGGATTGTGATTAATATATAGTTTCCTGGGATTATTTGGCTTTCAGACAGGGTCACACAGTTGACCATATTAAGGACAGGTGCCAAGGTCAAGAGACAATCAGAATGAACTCTGAGTGGAAGATTATGTGATTGCAAGTTACTGGACACTTAGAATTCTATGTGCTTTGAGCAGGAAGAATTCAGAGTAGGGGAATAAATGGCCCCAGTGAAACTTTTCAGATGTCAAGGGCTTTACATGCTCTCACAGAAAATGAGGAGGCAGCAAAAGTCTGCAGTGACAGTCAGCTGATGCTCTGACAAACTCGAGTCAAACAGAAAATCTGAGAAAGCATTAAATAAAAAAAAAATTCACTTTGCCTTCTCTTTTTGCTATTTATTACTATAGTGGACAAGTTTTGTAAGGGATTAACCAGATACATTTGTAGTAAATTTGATGTATTATGAAAAGGCATTCCAAGTTTTTTACAGGTAAGCTTTAATGACCTTCTATATCAAGGTGTTGTCATAAGAAAAAGAGGTTATATGTGATGTACCAAATTAATTCCATCATTTTAACAATGTAATGTTAGCTTTTTTACATTAGTAGTACTAAACCAATGTCCTTTACTAGTTCCTAAACAGCAAGTATTTTTTGCTAACTATAGTTGGGTTTCCTATTGAGAATGAATTATTGTTCTGATGTGATTTGTAACAAAATCCAAATATTAGTCATTGACTCTGTCTTTCTCCTTGGCCTCTACTTAAGGCCACAGGCTGAATGATCTAAAAGATACCCACATTACTTATAGAGAAATTCAGCAAATATTTATTGAATTCTTGCCACCTCTGTGAAAAGATTTTGGAGTAAATAAAGTGATTAAATGTATTCCTTATGTTTTAATATATTATTTTGTTATGTATTTTATATACTCTATCATTTTTAGTCCTTTTTAGTCTTTTTAAATTAAAAAAATTATTTATGAAATTAACTGTCTTCAAATATCTAGGTCAACTTTCTTGTAGAATGTCATGGCGTTGTAAGTACTAAGAAATATGCAAGGTGATACTTTGAATCTCTGTGACTTTCCTGTTCCCAAGAAACTTTTTATTCAATAATTTTGATTCTCATTTATGTTTATTCAATAATTTTGATTCTCATTTATGAAGAAGTCCAGAATCATTTATGAGACCCATAAAGGATCATATATCTGCATAAACCTGAGCTGTTAACCAGTCTCAAGCTTAGCTAATAATTTCAAGGATATGATCACTTTAAAGCTATAGTGAAAGCAGAAAGAGGGTTAGCAACGTCCCCAGGCAAGTCTTTCTCATAATGGGCCTACTTCTAGCCCAAGAGTAGAGATGGATTAGAGATTAGTCATCTCACCTGGTGAGAGTGTTTAGATTTTAAAACATCTTAATTTTATATCCAGTTGGTTACTGAGATTCAATGACCTTTTCCAGGGAGTCATGCTTCAAGATTCCATAGATTCTAATTTTGTTTTGTTTGCCATCAGTAGTCCTACAGGGATATTCTCACAGGAACATTCTGTTGAAAAGATTCTGTAGAATTTGACCAGTGGGAGACTACTCAAACTTGCACATGTCCTTTTGACATGACCTCATTTTTACTTGGGCACTTTTTTACTTTCCAGCAAAAGATGTCTTAAACTTACCTTTTTTCTTTCCCAGCTTCAGACATAGAATCAAACATTTCTCCAAGGAACTCCCAGTCTTTTGAGCAGAACGATATGTGTACCAGATAGTACTAGATTACATTGCATATAAGCCCTACCAGTGAACAGAGATAAAAATCTGTAATTATATCTCTGTATCATAGCATGAGAATGTGCCAATATATCACAGTCAAATGTAATATTATAGGTTTCTCAGACATTTTAAATAATATGTTTATAAACCTATTTTCTTATTGTGAAAACTGTGTGTGATGGTTGATTTTGCGAGTCAATGTGAGTGAATTTAGGAATATTCTGATAGCTAATAAATCATTATTAATTCTAAATCATTACATTATCCTCAATGCTTCAGTGGCACTGAGCCCCATGCCTCTTCTGCTGAAAGGGAAACCCAGGTGTTTTGCTTTTGGTTAGAATGATTGGGTTGCCCTTGGTGTGTCTGTGAAACTGTCTCTAGAGGAAGTTGTCTTGTGAGTCAGTAGACTGAGTAGGAAAGATCCACCCTCAATGGGTGGACACCATTCAATCAACTAGGATTCCAGTAGAACAAAAAGTCAGTGGAAGGGGAAATTATTGCTCTTTCTTCTGGATCTGAGACATCTATCTTCTCCTGTTCTTGCATGTCAGAACTTCAGGTTCCCCAGCGTTTGGACTCTAGGTTTGCACCAGCAGTCCCAGAGCTCTTGGGCCTTCAGCCTGAAACTGAATGTTACACCCTTAACTTCCCTGGTTCTAGGGCCTTGGATTGAGCCATGCTCCTGGTTTCCCTAGATCTCCAGTTTGCATTAAACCTATGAAGCGACTTCTTTGTCTTCACAATCGAGTGAGCCAATTCTTCTAATAAATCTCTTCTCATATATATGTATATATCTCTCTCTCCGTATCTCCTATCAGTTTTCTCTCTCCAGAAAGTCTTGATAAAAACACAAGGTTTCCCAATAACATAAATAAATAAATAAATAAATATTTATGAATATATATGTATTCCCTATCCCACTAAATGTAGTTTCAGAATTACAATAAGTAGTACTGTTAATAAATTTACTAAAAGTAAAATTAATTGCTTTATATTTATTTTTGTCCTTAGACTGTATTTATAAACTATATAGTTCAAGTTACTATGTTTAAAGTTTACTTAAATAATTCTTTTCTCTGTATAATTAGGTTGACAGATTGATATACAGTTAGCTTTATTTTTATATATTTTTGTATTCATTTTTTACTAAGCAGGTCCTTTACCATTGCCCTTGAATGCATATCTACTATAATCTTAGGCCACTTCGCTTTCCATACAAGGTGGATAACCACATATTCTCCCAAATTATCTGCCCAGTGAGAGATTTTCCTGTGCCTGTTTTAAAAACCCATTCATAGGTGAGGTTATAGAATACCTGCCAACTATTTCAGCTTGTATCCACAGCCATGCTAACCTAGCCATAAACTCAGCATATGCATTTTCATCCTCTTTCATCTGGCTACAGGGTATGCTGCATTAAGCTATAGCCATGAGATAAGGGAAAGATATTTGTGCAAAGTTATGGGTACCAATAGTGTCCTGGACACCTTCCCATGCATCCGTCTTATGCCTTCTGGTTTTGGTCATCCTCTGTTTCCCATGTAACTCTTCCATCTTATAATTTGTTGTTGGACACTTCCAGTATTATCACTTGATGAATATGACAGGACTCATCTCAGAATGGCAAGTTTCAGCTGCAAATTCTTGGTCTCACAATGAACCATAACATCTCTGCCATGGCCCAGTTAGCATGCCGGGAGCTATTTGTCAAAAGACAAATAATTCTATGCTGCAGAATAAATGACCTTGCTCCAGAGACCAAAAGCTCTCTGTTATAATTCTGTCACTGACATTTGCTGCAAACTATAAATGGTATATGTTTTTCCATTAGTGATACCTCTAACAACATAGAGTCTTTTGCTTATGTCTTCTGCATGGCTTTCTGTCTCTGGGTTCTACTTAAAGATGGCAGGTTTCAGTTCATCTAGTAGCTAGAATAGTAGCCCTAGTAAAATGATGACATCAAAACTCAAAAACCACTGAATGTTTTGCTTGTTCTCTTTGGAAGGAGGTGCAAGTTGAAATAATTTGTGTTTTGTTTTTGCTAAGCATGTCATATAAAAGCCCCTTGCCACTAAAACCATAAAAATGTAGTAATTGTGGCAGGCCCTAAAACACACACGGTTATGTCTCACATCCTGAAGCACCTGAGCTCTATAGATGCCTTCAGCATGCAAGCCAACCTTAATCACTCAGGCTAAAAAATATGTCACTAATGAAAAACATCAATGTGATATTCTATAAGATGTCAAGAGTTTCCATATGTTTTTGGATAATATTATTATAGAAAGCAAGAGAGTTACCAAAACCCTGTGACAAAGTGTAAACTTATTTGATTGTCCATTTCATGTGAATGTGAACAGTTTTGGTTTTTCCTTGCTAATTAGGTTAGAAAAGAACAAATTAACCATTGCCATTTACCATGTACCTAAGACCACATTTACCTGCTTTTGCAAATATGTCACATCTGGCATGGCAGCTGAAATGTAAGCTGCTGCTTGGTTGAGTTGATGATAGTCTATAGTTATTCTCCATGAATCATCCAGTTTCTACAAAGGGCAAACTGATGAACTGAACATAGATATGACAGGGACCACACACCTACATTATTTTAGATTCCTAATGTTGGCACTAATCTCTACCACATTCCGTTCCTCCCGGCATATGCTGTTATTTTGATTTATTAGCCCAGTGAAGGGCAACTTCAGATGCCTCCAAATGGCCTTCTCTACTATGATCTTATCACATGCCACAGGCAGAATAACAGACTCCCAGCAATTTTCATGTCCTAATTCCTTGAACCTATGAATAAATTAAGTTACATGACAAAAGAAAATTAAGGTTGCAAATGGAACGAATAATGCCAATTAGTTGATCTTCACATAGAAATGTTATACAGAATTATATGGATGTATTAACTAAGGGTCCTTAAAAATGGAAGAAAGAAGGAGAAGAAAGAGAACCAGAGAGTCAGCAGTGTGAGAAGAACTTGGCTTTATGTTGCTGAGAATAAATATGAGGAAACTGGGCCATAAACCAAGCAGTGTTGGGAGGTCTCTAGGAACTGAAAAAAAAAAAAAAAAAAGAATCTATCCCTGGAGCCTTCAGAAGGAATGCAGCCTTGCTGACACTTTCATTTTAGCCTAGTGAGTCCTATTTTAGATGTCTGACTCCAAAAGCTTAAGATAATAAATTTGCTTGTTTTTAAGTCACTAGGTTTGTGGTAAGTTGTCACATAAGTAATTGGAAAGCAGTAATAGATGTAGGGACCTGGAAATTGGGTACTGATATAATAAATACCTAAAAATGGGGAAATTATTTTAGAATTTGGGAATGGGAAAAGGTTACACAAATTTTGGCTGCCATTCACCCTTGTTGGTTGTTATAAACTCACCAATTATTGCAAAAATGCACACCTTCTCCTTAACCTCTAATAATTAAGAAACTCCACCTGGCCTCTGTTGTCTTTTTGGTCCCATTATCCCTATTGCCTTCAGAAAGCCAAGCTCTGTAGCATCAGTCTTGTCATTACAAGGATACAATTGAGTTACTTAAAAATGGTTCAATTCTTTTAAGATGTACTTTTAAGGTTTCATTATGCAGGACAAGCACAGCCTTTAATGTAGAGACAATTTTGCCCCTTTACCGAGACAATATTCTGCTGAGTAAGCCACCATCATCCTGGGAATTACAAGATCTTGTTGGCTCAGAGAAGCATGATGTATTTTCAGTCGAAACTGTTTCCAGCCCTGTGTAAATATTGGGACTTGTTCACTCATTTTCTTTTGGTTGATTCAATACCTCTGGAAGTTTCCTCACACATATGTGATATGCTGATCATTATTCAGCTAAAGGTAGGGGAGGGAAACTTTGTAGGTTTATGGAGCTTTCTCCCTCATTCTGCATCTCTCTCCTTTCTGCTTCTATGCCCTGTGAACATTTGCCATCTTGGCCTCCCTTGTCTTCCAGCTCTGTCTCCTCAATTTAGAGTGACTCCCAGACTCCAGCTGTACTGCCCATGCTTTTGCTACATTCTGGAAAATCTTTCCAGGCAAGTTGTTTATTTTTCCTCTCTCAAGGATAACAGCCCTTCCTGATGTTTAATGTGTAAAAATGATGGTTTCATATACTTTGCCATTTTTTTAAAAAAAATTGAGAGGGTAAATTTTATCCCTGCTTGTCATGTTGTCCAGAAACTGAAATCAGCACCTTCATTCTTAAAATACTCTTCCTGATTTCCTGTGTAGGCTAGATATGATTATGGAAGTTAACATCATGAGTAAGCTCCCTGATCTGAATGAGGATGAGGACTATGGTGTAGTACCATGGCAGCACTTTACTGGCAAAGGCAAAATGGGTGACTTTACCATAAGTGGAAACAGGGACACATCAAGAATCATAATGTTTTATCCACAGGGATTTCTGTCTGTGGCTATTTGATCACACTTTCTGCAGAAATTAAATAGGTTCAAAGCCTACAACAATATTGTTTGATCAATAAAAGAAAATTGTAAAGATCAGTTGGTCAAAATTCCAATGAGCTTCTGCAGCAGAGATTCATGCAGTGTCTATACTTAAGTATACCAGACTCATTTTATTAAAGCAAACCTGGGTTACTTGACTAATGACTCTATCACTGCTGCAAGTTAACTGACTAAATCTTCTTCCGATTCTTTTTAAAGAAATATGCACTCATATACTAGAATAAATGTGAGATGGTAAAATGAAGTAACCAGACTATTCAGGTATTACTAAACACTGATTCTGAATTGACGTTAATTTCTGGGGAACACAAAATGCCATCCCAGTTCACAATTCAAATGGTCAGCCTTTGTGTGCGAGGAGGTTTGTAGCCTAATCTCTACTCAGTGGACACGGTTGTTCCACTCACTAATGGAATCGCTATTTTCCAGGTTCTTAAATATATTATTAAATAGATATTCTTCGCAAATGGCAAAATTTCTACATGGATCCTTAACTCCTATATTAAAGTCACTGTAGAAAGAGATCATTGGAATCACATAGAACTCCCACTCCATGCCAGGATAGTAAACCGCAGCAACAATCCAACATAGAGAGCATTCTAGAGAGTGGTGCCCCACATCTAGGACTTAAAAAATGGTGTAGATATTGACACTTACCACATCCACATTTAGTTTGCCTGTGTGCCTATGCAGAAACTGGGAGAATTGTGCAGTAGGACATTGGATTTTTGTAAATTCCATCAAATGGCAACTTTGAATGCAGCTTCTGTTTTTAATGTAACACCTTTGTAGGAAGAAACCAACACACACCATGGCACCTAGTATGCTGTGGATATGACTCTTATATTTTCTTAATGATAATCTCAAAAGCCATGAGAACAATTTTTCTTTTCACTTAATAAGTCCAATAATACGTTTTCACAGCTTGGCATTTTATGTAATATCAAATCAGCTCACTACATGGATGACACAATGCTAAGTGGTTGTGATGACCAGAAAGTAGTAAGTAATGTATTAAGGCATGTGAGTGAGAGATTTGTTGACACAGTCACAAAGTGCCAGGGGCCCACCATCACAGGGAAGTGTCTAAGGGCCAAATGGTTTACAGCATGTAAAGATAACCTCTGCACAGTAAACTAAAAGCTAGTGTACTTCATACTACTACAATAGAAAATGAGGCCAGGGCTGGGCACGGTGGCTCATGCCTGTTATCCCAGCACTTTGGGAGGCCGAGGCAGGCAGATCACCTCAGGTCGGGAATTCGAGACCAGCCTGACCAACCTGGAGAAACCCCGACTCTAGTAAAAATACAAAATTAGCCGGGCGTGGTGGCCCATGCCTGTAATTCCAGCTACTCGGGAGGCTGAGGCAGGAGAATCGCTTGAACCCAGGAGGTGGAGGTTGCAGTGAGCTGAGATTGTGCCATTGCACACTCCAGCCTGGGCAAAAAAAGTGGAACTCCACCTGAAAAAAAAAAAAAAAGGAAAGAAAGAAAGAAAGAATATGAGGTACAACACTTTATAGAATTCTTAAAATTATTATTATATGTTATTTTATTTAATTTATTTTGGCAGCAACATATAAAACAGTTCACTGTGCTACTTCTGTCCACTGAGTCATTCAATAAGCTGCAAGTACTGAGCAGCACCACAGAAAATGGAAATTCTACAACAAATCTAGACTATAGTATAAAACTTATTTCTATTTGAAACTTATGATTCAGCAAATCTAATAAACTGTCTGGGATGAATGGAATTTGGTATATGCTCACTTTCAAATACACACAAAAATAATTTTACACCTCTAGGATTTTATAGCAATTCCTTGTCCTCTTACGCAAATAACTATTGTTTTGTAGAATAGCTTCTGTCTTGCTACTGGGTTTTGGTAGAGAATTTATGGTTAATCATGGAACATTGGTGATTAGACAACCTTAGATTCCTTTAACTGTTCAGCAAATCTGTGAAAAGGCATAGCAATGAATTATCATCAAATAAAAAATATATGTAAGAGACTGGAGTGCATGTAGGTATAGAAGTAGTTCAGACTCCTTTGACATTGACCATTCCTTTATTGCTTACTCAGTTGGCCCCTAAAGTCTCATGGAGAATTTATTACAAATAGCTGATTAGGAAAAAAAAATTCTTATTTACAGTTGGTTCTACCTCAGACACTGGCATTTACAACCCAATAAGCGGGAGTACTAAAGTATTGTAGTAAAGCCAGTTCTGCCCAGTGGACAGAACCTCGAGTGATACATTGGAAAGGGGAATGATCAGAAGTATGGATATACTTTGATTTATGGGTAGTTTCTAATGGATTGGCTGGACAATCAGGTGGAAAAAATGACATATTTTATGGATATCAGCCAGCATCTTTCTCCAGAGACACTGGTTTATGTTGTGTGTACTCAACCCCATGAACAAAGTGGCCATTTTGGCAGAAATAGTGGTTATATGTAGACTCAACTAAGTGGACTTCCCCTTACCAAAGCTCATCCTGCTACTGCTAAAGCTGAGTGCCTAATTTAACAATAGTAGAGTTCCAGACTGCACTTTCAATATGTCACTATTCTGGTGGAATCAACTAAATATTTAATGATATGTTCATTTCATTGAATGCTTTCAATTGTACAGAAGGCAAAGTTTCATTCCCCTTAGGATAGACAACTATTCTGGGGGGTAGATTTGCCTTCCTTGCCCATAATTCTGTCAAAATCCATATCTATACACTCACAAATGCCTTACCCACCATCATGGTATTCCACTCTGAATTTGTTCTAATCAAGGGACTCTTTTTATAGCAAAGGAAGTTCATCAATAGGCTCATGCCCCTGGAATTGTTTAGTCTTACCACATATTCCAGTATCCAGAAGCAACTGGTCAAATTGAAATGTGGTTCTTCTTAACTACTTTTCTGAAGACTTATGGATTATTATATAAATACAATATGAAGAGTTATGGATTACTATATGAATATATAAAATTGTTCTTTATCTTTTCCTCTTATTTTATACAAGTTTATTGAAATTTAATATTTAGTATTTACCGCTAAATATAATTTAGTACTTAGATATCAAAATATTCAGTGGGATGGTGAAAGTGTAATTGATATAGCCACTGTTGGATACAAGAACTCTTGAGACTGTGTGTCTTTATCTTGGGGACAGGATGATAACTTCTTCACTTTTACAAAAGATAGCTGTACTTTTAGGTGGAAACGTAGACTTGAGTTATTCCATAAAAGTTGAAAGGTGTGTAGAAAGATGTGACTACATGCTGAACAATCAAAAAAGGTAGACTATTCCAGTTATTATTTATTGCCTTTGAACTCCATACCCATGTTGCTTTGTCTTATTTTTGTGATTATGGAACTGAGACTGTGCAAACTACATTTCTCCTCTGTTAGCTTGATGTTATGCTTTGCCAATTGAGGCTACCATGGGATACTGCATATGTCAAGGAAGATTAAGGAACTTTTCTTGAAGTTTTTATTTGTTTCAGTGTGATAGTGAGAGGTCATTTGTATCTACTGGTTCTGGAAGCATTGACCACAATGATGACAATCCCTGTGATTCTGATACTAATGTCCTCCAGACAGTTTATTTACAATTACAGTGGCAGTGAGCCTCCATTCAGCAGTGGGCACACTCCAACAAAGTTCATAATCACTATATGTCTGGGCATTGTATTCTCATGGGAATCATACCCATTCATAAGTGGCTTGAATCTCAACCTTTCTGAAGCTTCTTTGTATTTCTTCCTCATTTACTTATTCTTTAGCCCGAGGTATAGGAACTACATTCTGAAGTTGTTCCATCTGCTGATTGTAGAGCGATTTCTTATCCGTTTTAGTAGTTACACAACTGTTGCATAGCTAAAAATTATTTATATTAAATTTTTCCTATTCAATTTACTGATGTTTCTGTTTCCTAACTAAACCCTGACAGATAAAGATTTTAACTGGGTTACATCTATATCTTAAAATATCCAGTGGAACTATTTATCAGTATCTCTGGGTCTCATTCTTGTAAGCACAGGGTAGTATTACAGGAACAGTAAGATAAAGAGCAAAGAAGAGAGTTGAAAATGTATTTCTTATCGTCACATACATGCAGAAAAGCACCTTCATCAACAAGACTCTAAAATCAAAGAATGCAGATCTTCAAAGGAGAGGATAAGTCATATATAAAAGAGAAAGAGGAATAATTGAGAGTCATACCTAGTGGAGGTAATTGGATCCAACTAGCTGAATATAAATCTTTACATAGATTTCCTGTCTCTTAATTAGAACTTATAAATAGATAAATATGTTTTTCAAAGGTATTTCTCTACATAAGTCATAAGTGCTTGTGGACATACTTTATAAAGTATGCATGTGTATTTTCTTAAAGAGCCTTCAAATGGAAACTAAATTTGTGCAAATTTGTTCTTTTGTTGTCTAAACTACAAATACTAGTTGATGACACTTTTTACTGGGCATCAGTGGCCTACATGGAAAAGGAAGAACACCTGCCATGGTAGCTGAGTAGGTATAGAACTTTAATGCCCCTCAGTTTTTAAGAGACAAACAGTTTCTCTTTTCTTACATATGCCAACTGCCACTCCATAACATAAAAATGAATATTAAGGACTTAAACATTAAAAAGGCACTATAAGTCTCCCTACATACAGGTTCCATTTCACCCTGATTCTCAAGTATTTAAAATGCTGTCAGTGTTATTGGAAAATGAGCTGTGGTTTATAGCAATAATACTAACAGGTATTTCATGAGTATGTTTTATTTTCAATAATTGTATATAAAGTGATTCTTATCATGGTGAATAAAGCTTATCATTATGCTACATAATAAAAATGAGAAAATAAGTCTTCTGTTGAAATCAAGAAAATGAAACATTTCTAGTTAACTGAATATGAACTTGAGGACACACCTAAAAATCTGAAAAATGTTAGAACTATATATAAATATTAAAGGTGGAGCCAGATGGTCATTCAGTTATATAGGTATTAACTTTAGATTTTAAATTTTCAAGAGGAAACAATTGTTGAGTATAAAACATTTTATTTGATTCTCCAAGTTACACCAATATAATTTAATGGAAATGGTCAGATACATCATTACTCTCTATCTATTTAATTTGATGGGGTATTCGATAACTTACTGAGTCTTTCCTTAAAAACTGCTTTTAAATACAGCCTATAATTCACTACTTTCATGCATATGAACAAAGTAAGGAGCTATACGTACCACGCATCCATCAGAGGACAGCTCTTCAATTGTAGTAAAGAGTACTTGTCTTTCTTGCTGCTCTATTAAGCTTAGCTAAGTAAATGCTATTGAATAGAACTAGACTCCTTGGACTCTTCAGGCAGCCCTCTCTGCTACTATTGATTCTCTAAAAGTGCACTATTCTCTAAAAGTACACTACAGTTTCTTTTGGGAATGTTAAGACAATGAGCTGATTTATATATATATAAATATATATATATTTGTTCTTTTGTTGTGTGTGTGTGTATATATATATATATATATAGAGAGAGAGAGAGAGAGAGAGAGAGAGTGCGTGTAAAGTGGTTATCTGGTTGTTGAACAAACTATTAACAAACCTGGGAAGAATACCTCCTTAAATTCCTTCAACATAACAAATATTTACTGCCTGTTATTTGTTAAGTCCTATTCTATGCACTTCATGCTAGTTAAGAAGTTTTTCACTTAATCCTTTCTTTCAAAGACTTATTTTTAAAAATTCATAATAAGTACTAGAAACACTAGAAATATCAGAAAGAGAAATATCAGCTTAATTAAGAGAACTGCAGAGAACAGATGAGATTTTTTTCTCTAACACATTTCACATATACTATAAGCAAAATTTAAAAAGTGATGAGAGTTAATGTTAAAAACATAATACACCTGGATTAAATATGTACCATAATCAAGATGCCAGCTCTGGGATAATAGAAGGAAAATAAGTATATAATTCAAGACTTAAAGAACCTTCATAAATGAAGTTAAATTATGTGTAAATTTAATAGTAATGTCATGGAAATTTGAAAGTTGAATATTGTTTCCTTACACATGAAAAATAAAGGAGAGAAAATTTTCTTCTGAGGAAACAGTATGGCAGTTATAAAAATAACATGAAATTTTAAGAGAAAGGCTGTTGGGAAACTACTTTTAGGAGCAGTTCAGTATGACGATGTAAAATGTATTAAATCTAGACTGTACCACACATGAATATTATATTTAGATGTTTAGACATTTTATGGGAAGATAAGTATAATTTTGTATTTTTCATGGGATTAAGAGTTTTTTTTGGAAAGACACTCTGGGAAAGGTAAGAAACAGGAGAAAGGTTTATATTTATTATCCATAAATTTGTTTTATTAACTATAACAAAGTAGTGTTTTCCAAGGGGGAACCATAGTTAGATGACATTTTAAAAGTGCTATGAGAAAGATAAAAGTGAAAGGCTTTTTTTGGCCAAATACGAAGTCAAAAGTGTGAAAAAATAAAGCAAAAGAAATCGTGTAGTTGTGAAATAAGTCTGGAAAACAGTTAGTTACAAAGTTTCTCAGTGTAAGACATAAAAGAAGAGTGTAAAAATCCTTTTACACTCAGGATTTCTCAGTGTAAGACATAAAAGAAGTATTTTAAAATCAAACATTAATTAATCTTCAGGAGTAGACTATACTATGAATGATTCCTAAAATTTTGAGAGTTATGTAACCCTTTTATCAAGAAATAGCCCAGACACATGATTCAGAAGCATTACATATAAATTATTAATTTATATTACCTAAAATTGCCCAGAAATACATAAAGCAAAGTGAAATGAGGGTAATCCGAGGAAATAAATGAATATAGACTGAATGTCAAGTGGTACATTTACTCCACCTTTCATTCTATTACTATTTAAGTGATGTTACGAGTGGCTATTTTAATTTTTAGATATGTCATAATTTCTTTTGTTTCTCAAATACTTTTAATGAATTTTTACACATGTAGTTACGTGATGCTTTTAGAACAAGTTAGAATATATAGAAAAGCAACATTTCTAACACTTCAAATATAATTAATTTAAAATATTATACATTGGTGTCATTGCACCTTCTCAACATGGCAGAGTACTCTGAAAATAATCTACTTAAATACATCCGAGAGCTTTTGAAGCAGCAGAAGCTTGGCTAAGGGAGCCAAGATTCCAGTGAGGAAAGAACTTCAGAGATGTTAGCTGATGTCACTTTTTCCCTGAAGACATTTGCAAATTCACATAACAAGTTGTCTGTGAATTCAGAATTTTTCTGGGCTAAGAAACTGCTACTGTGAAATAGAGAAAAAAGTAGAGCTTTAGATAATTTCATGGGACAAGGGAACTGAGCCTGACATGCTGCCAGATTTTCCCTCAAGATATTTTCCAACTTTTGAAGCTACATAGTGCAAGGAGAAAATACAAACAAAACTCTGCAAATGCTCTCCAAAAAGATCAGACCTTTGGGAGGCCCATTGCACTAAGAAAAACAAAGGTTGTAAGTCAGGATATGTTAAAGTTAGGAGCCTTGTGAAAACTACCATTATACCCTATTATCTGGGACAAAAAAAGTTTGACAGAACTTTAACAAAAGTGCAATCCTGACTAACTAGTCTCCAGTTAGTCCCTAGTGTACCTGTCTAATAAAGAAATGGTAAACTTTCAAATGAGGAGGATTAAAATAATAAATATAAAATGCAGAGTATTCAAGTAAAAATAGGCATTCTTAGTACTATGGGACCAAAACACAAAAGTGAAAACCTACAACAGAAAAAGTCACCTTATAACGACTATGAGTTCCATGTTTAATAAAATAGAGACGAAAAAAGAAAGTAAATAAAATAAGAGATAACTACAATAAAATAAAAATATATTTATGAGCCAAATGGTGATTTTATAACAAAACAAGCCTAAGAATGCAGTAAATAACTTTAACAATAGAATATTTGATAGTAGATAAATAGAAACTCAAATCAATATAAAACATCCAAACTGAAACACTGAAAAGACCGTAATAGGTATAGTGAAAAAATCTAATTTGGGTAATTGGAATCCCAAAAAGAAAAGAGGAGAATGGTACAGAAGCAATATTGAAAAGGATAATAAAAAATAATATATCATAATTAATATTTAAAAATTGACCAACTCATTTAAAAAGCTCCTTTTAATAAAATATATAAGCCAATAAAATATTGAAATAATCTAAAATGCTGAAAAATTTATCCTCACTCAAATTGAACTATATATTCAATGCAATCCAAATCATAATCCCAGTATATTTCTATAGAAATGAATAAGCTGATTTAAAATCTGTATGGAAATGCAAAGGAATTGAGAAAAAAAAACTTTGGAAGATTTATTCTACAAGATTTCTAGACTTCAAGATATAGTAATTGAGATACTATGATGTTGGCTTAAGGAAGGAGAAATAGACCAATGGAACAGAACAAACATCCAGAAGGAGACACACCTACATTTGGTAGCTTTATTTATGACAAAAACTGAAATGCAACTCAATAGAGAATGTTCTGTTCAGTACATCATCTAGAACACCTGGCTAGGTTTATCTAAGGCCTGGACACTATTGGTAACACTCCATTGAATCCAAAAGCCATAGTTAGGTTCTCCACCCAAATTTAGGTTTAAAGGAAGACGGTCAATGTAGGGCAATGAGTCCTTACCAGGTTACTTAGAGGTATATGTTTGCTGCTTGAACCCTGAAGATCTGTTGGTTCACTCCTTCTTGTTAATTTATAAAATTCCAAAGAATATTTTCAGTATTTTTTAAAAGTGAAAAAAATGGCTGCATAGTATTCCATGGTGTATATGTGCCACATTTTCTTAATCCAGTCTATTGTTGTTGGACATTTGGGTTGGACATGGATGAAGCTGGGAACCATCATTCTCAGCAAACTATTGCAAGAACAAAAAACCAAACACTGCATGTTCTCACTCATAGGTGGGAATCGAACAATGAGAACACATGGACACAGGAAGGGGAACATCACACACTGGGGACTGTTGTGGGGTGGGGGGAGGGGGGAGGGATAGTATTAGGAGATATACCTAATGCTAAATGACGAGTTAATGGGTGCAGCACACCAACATGGCACATGTATACATATGTAACAAACCTGCACGTTGTGCACATGTACCCTAAAACTTAAAGTATAATAATAATAAAATTAAAAAGTGAAAAAAATGTACAGCTATATTTAAGTTAAAATTAACATTAAGGGTTATAAGATGGCCATCAAAAGTGTAATTGACTATATGTGTAATGGAAGAGTAATTGAATAAATGCCTATATAGTCATATTAAAAATTTGACTTCCTTGAAAGCATTTGTAAATACCTTGCTTACTTGGATGGAAATTTTAATATAAATTAATAAAATTATTAATAGTTAAATGCAGTTCACAGAAGAGAATCATGTTTTTTCACAGCAGGTAAAGAATTGGCGCACACATTATTTTAAGAATGTCAATAAGCCAGCTAATTTTTACTAAAATACAAGGCCATGTAACCAAAATGGAGTTCATAATTTTGCAGTGAGGAAAAGAGAATTACTTAGATAAGACTATATTACTGTGTGGGGAATAGTGGTGTCTACTTCAGTTTGGAGTAAAATACTTTATAGTAAGAAAAAAAAACTTAATGTTTTAACTCACTTTTCATCAGTAATACTCTTAAAGTTTGCTATTACAATATTCCAGGAAATTACCATTACCTCTATTTATTTGAAGCCTCTGTCCTGTGCATCAGGAGGATTTTTTTTCTCAGAAAGATGTAGTTGCAATAGCATAGTAAATCTGAAAACAACAAAAGCAATTGCACTTTTTTGAAAAATAAAAAACATACACACACACATACACAAACTCACACACAACACACATAACACAAACTCATGGTTTTGAGCTTTGTTTGATGTGGAACTTTCCACCAAAAATAACATATTTCAAACAAATTAAAGACAGAGAGTATTTTGTGTTTATTTAACCTACCCAAAGTATACTGAACTTAAATAGTGATGATGTGTAAGAAAGTATCTTATTAATGTCATAAAAATATAGTTTTACCATAAAATTTAATGAACTTCATCTATATGTAAATCTATACACTTTTATGAATGAATGTCATGATAAAACATAGAATGAAGGAAGCCAGACATACTGAGAGTAATTTCTGTATGATTTGATTTACCGAAAGTTCATGAAGAGGCAAAACATAGATTAGCTTTAGAAGGCAGGGCAGTTGTTACCTTTGAGAAGCATAAAGTTTAGGAGGCAGCATGAAAGAGTCTTCTGGGCATTTGCCATATTCCATTATTTGATCTAGATTATAGTTACAGAGAGGCATTCACTTTGTGAAAATTTACTGGGGTATAAATATGTTTTATGATTTATTTTAGCTACAGTTTTCTTTTTAAACATTTACTGACAAAATACTTTAGCCTCATAAAGTGCACTTGACACCTTTTTCTCTATTTTCTGGAACTACTTGTATTGCACGAGATTGGATTGAACCTTCTTTTTGTAGTTGATAGAACTCACCTGTAAAGCAATCTGGTATTGAGTTTTGAGTAAAAACATACCTTTCATATCATTTTCGTTTCTTCCAATAATCTACTACTACTACTATTAAAAGACCCAATAAAGTCTACTACATTTCTCTTTTTTTATATACAATCAGTAACAAAACCATGTTAGAATTCTGTTCTCTTGCATTCCATCCTAGTGTTCTGAGCATTTCCCCAGGTCCCTCATGTACATAGTCACAAACAAGGAAAGAAGTAAAGAACAACAGCTTCAGCAGTCCTACTGTTGTATGAAATTATAGTGTAAGGCACAATGGTATTTTTCTCCTGAAATAATTACTATAATACTACATAAATTCTTTCTAGTTATAGCTATGTTTGCCATGAAATCTCTAAGAAGCCTCTGAATATCCTTTGCAATAAAACAAACTATAGTAACATGAATATCACATTAATTTTCAGTTTGCAAATAGCATAAAGCAAAACTATATTATCTTCATTACAGCACTTTATTTCTTTCCTTTTGCTTTAAACAAGCTCATTTATCTATTTCATTGGGTCAGAACTTACTTTATTCACCTGTAAAAATCTTTAGTAAAATCAATATCAACTATAAGTTTAGTAAGGAGCTGTTCTTAATGACAGTCAAGGAATTCACAGGGAAGGGAAAAGAAAAAAAAAATGACCCAAAAGAGGGAGGAACAGAAGGGGAATAAATCCATGTGCTGCAATTAATCAGAAATTCTAAATTTATTAAGAGATATGTCAATAACAGTTACTTATTCTTTTCAAAGATTTTGGAAGAAAGAAAATATTTTTTAAAGGTTAAAAATATAAATGAAATTTCTGTTAGACAAAGGAGACCAATGATTCCACAGGAAAAAAAAGAATTTAATCATTTTTATGTAGTATTTATATATAAAGTTCATTAAATTTGATGGTATAGGTATATTTTTATGACATTATTAAAATACTTTCTTACACGTCATTACTATTTAAGATCAGTATACTCTGGGTGGGTTAAATAAACACAAAATACTCTCTGTCTTTAATCTGTTTGAAATATGTTATTTGTGGTGGAAAGTTCCACATCAAACAAAGCTCAAAACCTACCAGTTTGTTTTATCTGTGTCATGTGTGCTTGTGTGTGTGTATGTTTTCCATTTTTCAAAAGAAGTGTAATTGCTTTTGTTGTTTTCAGATTCATTGTGCACTGTTGCATTTTCATCTTTCTGAGAAAAAACATCCTCCCGATATATAGGACAGAAGCTTCAAATAAACAGAATTAGTGGTAATTTCCTGGAATATTTTAATAGCAAACTTTTTTTGATGAAAAGTGAATTAAACCATGAAGTTTGTTTCTTACTATAAAATATTTCACTCCAAACTGAAGTAGGTACCACTATTCCCCACATAGTCTTATCTAAGTAATTTTCTTTTCCTCATGTGCAGAATTATGAACTCCATTTTGGTTATATGGTCTTGTATTTTGGTAAAAATCAGCTGGCTTATTGACATTCTTAAAATAATGCATGTGCCAATTCTTTACCTGCTGTAAAAAGCATGATTTTTTTCTGTGAACTCTATTTAAATAAAAATAATTTTATTAATTTATATTAAAATTTCCATTAGAGAAAGCAATGTATTTATAAATGCCATGAAGGAAATCAAATGTTCAATATGCCTGTACAGGCATCTACTCTATTACTCTTCCATTACACATATATTCCATTACACTTTTGATGGCCATGTTATAACCCTTAATGTTAATTTTAACTTAAATATAGCAAAAATATTTTTTCATTTTAAAGAAATACAGAGAATATTTTTTTGTCTCGTTAAAATGACACTGTTTTGCACTAAAGAACATATCTATTGAAGCAAATTTGAAGTAATATATTTTGTATCCACACTAAACAGATAACACAGTTTGTAATGTTATTTGGCAAGTGTCAGCAATCCTTGGTTAGCTCATTTATAATGATGTTAAATTGTTTTTTCAATGTAATAGAATGTGTTTTTAATCTATATTTGAGCTCCATCAACAATTGATTAAAATAATTAAATCCCTCATACAAGATGAGTTATAAATAGTCTTTGTTAAATTAAAGCACATAATAGTGAAGTATGGGACTGTTTTAATCAATAATCATGCTAAATCCTACAATTAATTAGAATAAATTAAATCATATTTAAACTAATTTGTGTTATAGTCAGAAAGGCTTGAATCACTCATCTAGCTCTGGCCCTAACTTGATATGGTATCACAGATATTAATAGTCTATGTCTTAGTTTCCTCACCTATGAAATGAACATAATTATGAATTTTAAATCATAGGTTTGTTTTAAGGTTAATTATGATTACATATGTTAAATGCTTGGCACAGCACTTAGCATATTGCAATTAAACAATAAATGTTTGCTATGGTTATAAATGGTTGTTATTATTTTAAGAAAATAAAAATATTTGAGTCACAAATTTTATGAAAAGTATTTATATTCATATATTAGAGGTGAATGTACAAATTCAGAGTTAGTGAAACTTTAGAGGTAGAAGCTGAGTTTTACATTACTTTTTCTTCAAATTGTATAAACATGAATTGAAAACTTTATTATTTTTTACAGGGTCCAATAAATTTAAGAGAAATAAGAATTCTCAGCTGCAAACAGAGGATGCTTTTTGCAAATGTGTCAAAAAGAACAATCATAAAACATAAATCTAAGATAATATTTGAAAACTATATAAAATGATATTTTTGAGAAAAATGAAAAAGACTTTAACAAAAGAAAATATATGCCATATTCTGAGATTAGAAGACTTAATATTGTACAGATGTCAATTCCCTCTAAACTGATCTATAAAGCCAATGCACTTTCAGCAAATTTCTGTGATGAATATTATGTGATGATGTGATTGCAGAATTTAGACAGTAAAAAGTGAAATACAGGTAAGAAAACATTTTTTCTTTTTTTTAAGGTAAGACTTAGCTATATTAAAGTGCACAAATTTTAGAATTATAGTTCAGTTTTAATAAGGATGTAGCTAAAATTTTTACATTTTTATATATGCATGCAATTACCTCTCATATCAAGGTTTATATTATTTCCAGTCCCAACATGCTCCCTCTCATACATTACCAGTAAGATATCCCTCCCTAGTCAACTCTCCTCACAAACATGATCACTATCACTACAGAGAGTTTTATTTAAATGAAGTTATGCAATACAGTTTTTTTGCCTCACTTTTTTTTTTTTTTTTCTGAGATGGAGTCTTACTCTGTTGCCCAGGCTGGAGCACAGTGGCAGGATCTCGGCCCGCTACAACCTCCGCCCCCTTGGTTCAAGCGATTCTCCTGCCTCAGCCTCCTGAGTAGCTGCGATTTCAGGTGCCTGCCACCAAACCCAGCTAATTTTTGTATTTTTGGTAGAGATGGGGTTTCACCATGTTGGTCAGGCTGGTCTTGAACTCCTGACCTCGTGACCCGCCTGCCTCAGCCTCCCAAAGCGCTGGGATTACAGGTGTGAGGCACTGCATCCGGCCTTGCCTCACATTTTTTTAGTTAAAATTATTCCTGTAGGGATCATCCATGCTGGGTTTTGTAGAAGAGGTTTGGTCTTTTGCATTGTTCACTACAATCCTTTTGATATATTGTCATATTTTATACATACTACTGTTGCTAGACATCTGGATTGATTTAGGTTTTGTTGTTATAAATAGTGCTCTTATAAACATTGTCTTACTTTTTTTTCTTGTTCATAAACACTAATTTTCATTGAATATATACCTAGAATGGAATTTTGGAATTATAGGCTGAGTGAAAAAAAGTAACCACACCACGTATCCAGAGAGGATGTAAACCAACTCAAACACATATATTGCTTGTACCACTGTAAATTGAAACAACTACTTCGGAAAACATTTTGTTAATATATACTGAAGTTGACCTTTATTGACAAAAGTATCTAGAGATACTCTAGAAAAAGATGAGATAAACTAATGAGATAAAACATGTATTAAAGCTACAGTAATTGAGAGTAAACTGATATGTGATATATTTCTTGCATTGAGTGACATGGTTGACAATTTTATTTTATTAAAGTCACATTTATGTTTCATGCACTTTTCTGATTTTACATTTTTCAATAAAAAACAAAGTACAACAAACAAACAAAAAAGATCCATGGAGTTGGGTCAGACAAGTAATCAGATTCTTAAAATACAATAGAATGAGTTCTCCAACACACACAACAAAATGTTGTTCATCGGGTAAACTAAATAACAAGACAATACAAAAACAATTGTTTGAAATTTTGTGGTTATGCATATTTAAATTTCATACTATTTTAATGTGAATGAATGAGTACAGAGGGCAATGTACATACAGGTTTTGAATCACCAGTCTGGCCTTTACACTGTACATGAGATTTTCTATGGATGGTGTTAAACTTGCCTAACAATAACAAGAAAGTTACAGCCACATGGGTAATGTTTAAGTTACAAACATTTTTAGAAATTAACATAGATTGTGTGAGAGCAAGGTATGTTTTTGTGTTTGTTGTGCATTTTATTGCACATTGGTAGAAAATGCTATTAATTTTACAGATCAGGACAATATTATGAGTAAATTTTAAATTTAAGCCCATAATGTAGTAACAGTAATAGGTAATATCACAATATTCTGTCTAAAAGATTCACTACTATTTTAACAGAATACCGTAGGACAGCAAAGGAAAGGCTGATGCCTTGGAAAAATCTGGAAGGAATTCACAGAGGAAGTAAGCTTTGAGCTGGATTGAAATATATGGCATTGCTTGGGAGAAAATGAGAAAACCAAGGAAATATTAGCTGTAAAGTATTGAGACATGAAAGAGTGGCAAGCTGGGAAAGTTGGCACATGGAATGGGTGGATCATTAGTAGAAAATGCCATTAATGTAACAGGTCAGGACCAGACTGGGGAAAGCCTCTTTCACACATAGATACATCATGTTCTTCATTTATTCTGCAGTAGTACAGGTGTTTGTCCCAGCCTTCAGTTCTCTAATCATTCAGCCATTACTGAGCACCTGCTATGTATCAGGAAACTAACTATTTTCATGTTTCTACATGGTCAAAGCTTTCTGAGCAAAAAATACTGGCAACCTGACTTAAAGGATGAGTGAATGACAAACAAGCCTTGGAAGTGAAAGACAGTAAAATATTCCAGGCAGATTTAAAGATTAATCTTCCCTGGAGCCATTTGTTCACATTTCAAAGGATGATACTACTAGTACCAATCATCATCATCCCAGTTTCATTTGCTTGCATTATAAAGTGCTGTAACATCCTAAAGAACTTCCTCCTATCTTTCCAGAAGTAATGTGACTATGTTATAGAGAAAAAATTTCTCTCCCTCTCTTAGAAGAAGAGGGACATTATGAACCATTCCTCTGAAAGCTCTGAAGTTCATAATTTCAGTGCTTCTCTCCTGTAGTACTAACTCTACCTGTACATGGAGGTTGACATCTGCCTTGATATGTCACTTGGTGGAGAAATGGAACTTGGGGAAACAATGCCAAAACATTTTTGTGAATAAATAATTAGTCTGCCACTGATTTAGAAACCTTGTGATTGCTGTCAAGATAAAATAAGTAAATAAAGGTACTAAAAGCCTATCACTATGTGCCAGGGACAGTTATAATTCTATGTTTAATATCTTAAAGAAAATAAATTTTCAACCTCCCCAAAATTCCTATGCTAACTTAAATATTTTTTTTTATTTTTACTATAGCTCATGCCCTCAAGACATCTTCCAAAAGAACCAGAACAGGGTTTAAGTGTTATACACAGGCCATCTTATTTATTTCCTATAAGAAACTATAAGCCTCAACTTAAAAATAAAACTGAGAAAAATAGGAAATAAGAAATAAAAAATAGAAACTGAGAAAAGTAAAAAAAATTGTCAATATAGTGGACTTGAAATAACACACAAGTATCTCTGATTATGGTTCACTGTACGTCACTATATTCTTCAAGTAGATTTGAATGAAGGAAGTAATGAATGATTTATGTTTATGTACCTCTTGTGAATTAAAGTGCACACTTAGACAAATAGATAACTGAAAGAAATAAAACAGCATTTTCTCAGAAAAATTAACTCAGACTTTTTCTGCTTGACAAATTAATCATCTTTTACTCTATTTCTAAACAGGCCAATTATGTCTCTGAAAATGGCTGCTCCATACCTAATTCTAAATAATAAACAGAGTGCCTTATACATTAATAAATTGACCTAGGTAATAATTATCATCTTTTTCTTTATCGTCATCATTGATATCATCAGGACCACTTACAATATACCAGGTAGATGATAGTCTATTTAATCCTATAATTAATTTTTAAGATAGATGGCATAATTTTCCTTCTTTTACAAATAAAGAAGAAATTGAGGCACAGAGAATTTGAATGACTTCCTAAGGTCACAAAGCTAGTAAATGACAGAAACCTGATCCCAGTTCAAGTAGTTTGGCTCCAGACCCCATGCTCATAAGCTCTGTTGGCTATTGTCTCTCCATAAGATGTACACTGTTTCAAATAATCTCATTTTCTGTGAGCTGTATTTTTACTTTGGGAAATATAATTTATTTATGACATCTCTTATATTTGTATTATCTATTAAATGATTAATCTTCTATATGTTGAATATTCTACTTTAGATGGCCAAGGATTGCTTAAGTGAAAACTGGCCAAAATTATATTCCAAGAATGCCTCCTATAATTTCCATTAGATGTGAAAACTAGCAAATTTCCTTTAGATGTCATGCCTGTGGCATGGCAGGTGTACTTTATATAATCATGTTCCATGAAATAAACATCTGACTGACTCATTTTTGTTTTGCAGGCTCAGCTGTTGCAGAGAAGTAATGATTTACACGAAAATTTAAAATGGAAAGATTGTCCTCTCCAATCGGCCCCACTTCATAATTCCCAACTCAACAAAGATTGTATTTTAGAAACATGCAACTGTGCAGATGTTTAAAATGAAGGCCATAAGCTCTAAAATCATTGCCATTTTATTTAAATATCAAACAGCTCAAAATTTGTCCGTGACAAAAATAATTTAAATGTTTTGGTAAAAATATAAAATATTAAGCATTCGGTTTTCCACTTTTGGAAACTGAGAGAGAAGTTATGGAAGCTGAATATTGGTCATGAAAGAGACTATATCATATAAAAGATATGTTATACCCATCTCTAAGACTTTTAGATATTGGAGTAGAATTAATGAAAATTATTCCAGAGCAGAGAATATACAGTACAGTGTCAGTAATTATACATGCTGCTACTTCAGTATTCTACTTATCCATTCCCCTGTTGAAAATACTTCAGTATTTTACTTATCCATTCCCCCGTCGAAGAACAAAATAAACAGGTTATATTTTTGTAAAGACATATTGAATATAGTAGAAGAAAAGAGACAGATAGAGAAGGATATTCATGAACATGGATCAACAGGCAGATCCAGTTCATACATGGGAAAACACCATCAAGTTGTGGCCAGATTACCAAAAAATAAAATAAAATTGCCAAAAAAAGTAAGACTCATGTGAAGTTGTGATTCTCAAAATGTTTCATTCTATCTATTTCTGTAGAGAAACAACAACAAATTAATTGGTTTTAAAAAAAGAAATGGACTCTATAGTTTAAGCAGTTTCAGATTGACAGCAAACTTGAACAGAAAGTACAGAGGATCCCCATGTACACCCTTCACACCCACAGTCAACCTGCCCAACCATCAACATCCCATACCATCGTGGTACATTGGTTATGGTGGCTGAAACAAAAGTAACACCTGATTATCAACCAAAGTCAATAGTTAAAAAGTGGGGTTCACTCTGTATGTTTTACATTCCAGGAATTTTGACAAATGTGTAATTCATGTATTCACCATTATAGTATCATACAAAATAGTTTCGTTGCCCTAAAATTCCCTCATGCGCCACGTATTCATCCCACTGTCTCCCCAAACCCCTTTCAACTATTGATTTTTTTAACTGTCTCCATTGTTTTGTCTTTTCCAGAATGTCATACATTATGTAGACAGGATCACACAGTATGTAGCCTTCTAAAATATGTTTCTTTCACTTAATAATATGCATTTAAGATTGTACCTTACCTTTTTGTGGCTTCATAGCTCATTTCTTTTTAGAACTGAATGATAGTTCATTGTATAGAGGTATCACAGTTTACTTACCCATTCTCCTGTTGAAGAACATTTTTATTGCTTCCAAGATTTGTCAGTTATGAATAAGCCCACTATAAACATCCATGTGAAAGATATTGCATCGACAGAAGTTTTCAACTTATCTAGTTAAATATCAAGGAATGCAATTGTTGGATCATAAGGTAAGACTATGTTTAATTTTATAAAAAACTGCCAAACTGTCTAACAAAGTGGCTGTATAATTTTGCATTCTGCCTAGCAAAGAATAAGAGTTCCTATTGCTCCGCATCTTTATTAGCATTTGGTGTTGTCAGTGTTTTGGATTTTAGTCATTCCAATAGGTAAGTATTGGTGTCTTATTATATTAATTTCCATTTCCTTAGTAAAGTATTCCTTAGTTCTTTGGGTTGCTATAACAACACCACCAACAACTCCATAGACTATATGGCTTCAACAATAAGCATTTATTTCTCATAGTTTTGAAGGTTGGAAAGTCTGAGATCAATGCACCTAAAGATCTGGTGTCTCGTGGGGACCGAGTTCTTTGTTTATGGATGGCTGTCTTATCTCTGTGTCCTCACATGGCAGAAGGAGTAAAAAGCCCTTTCATTTTTATTAGGGCACTAATCCCATGAATGTGGACTCCACCCTCGTGACCTAATAATTTGCCATATGCCTCACCTCCTATTACTGTGCATTGGGGGTTAGGATTTCAAAATATGAAGTATGGGGACACAAACATTCAGTCTATACTAGAGTATGTTGTTGATCATTATTTCATATACTTAATTGCCATCTGTGTATATTCTTTGGTGAGGTGTGTGTTAATATCTTTTGTCCATTCATAAATTGGGTTTGTTTTCTCATTGTTGAGTTTAGGTATTGGTATTAATGAATTTTGGATAATAGTCATTTACTAGATGTATCCTTTGAAAATATTTTCTCACAGTCTGTGAAATCTGTTAATTGTCTTCTCATTCTCTTCACAGTATCTTCGCAGAGCAGGAGATTTTAATTTTACTGAAGCCCAACTCATCAATTCTTTCTTTCATAGATTGTGCCCTCAGTATATATCTAAAAAGCAATTGCCAAACCCAAAGGCATCTAGATATTTTACTATGTTATGCCCAGTTGTCCCAGCATGAATTTTTGGAGACTACTTTTCTATCTTTTCTCCATTGTATTGCCTTTGTTCCTTTGTCAAAGATCAGTTGACTGGATTTGTGTGGCCCTATTTCTGGAGTAATTTAGTTCCATTGAGTTATTTGTCCTGTCTCATACCAATATCACATTGCTTTTATTACTTTAGTTTTATAGTAAGACTTGAAGTTGGTTAGTGTCAGTCTTCTATTGTTCGTCATCTTCAATATTGTTTTGTTTGTTCTGGATCTTTTGCATCTCCATATAAACTTTAGAATCACTTTCTTTTTTATATCTGAGGATAGCTTGCTAGGATATTGATTGAGATTGTATTGAATCCACAAGTCACATTGGGAAGAACTGCCATCTTGACAATATTGAGTTTTCTTACCCATCAACATGGAATATCTCTTCATATATTTAGTTATTTGATTTCTTTTATCAGTATTTGTACTTTTCTTTGTATAAATTTAAAATGTATTTTGGTGGATTTATACCTAGATTCTCCTTTTATGGTGGTAATATATATGGTATTGTCTTTTTAATTTCAAATTTCTTTTTTTTTTTTTTTTACATGTTTACTTGTTTATTTTTATTTTTGAGACAGAGTCCTGCTCTGTCATCCAGGCTGCAGTGCAGTGGTGCGATCATGGCTCACTGCAGCCTGGAACCCTCAGGCTTAAGGGATCCTCCCACCTCAGCTTCCTGAGTAACTAGGACTACAGGCACAGGCTACCATGTCCAACTAATCTTTTTTTTTTTTTTTTGGTTTTTTTTTTTTATTATTATACTTTAAGTTTTAGGGTACATGTGCACATTGTGCAGGTTAGTTACATATGTATACATGTGCCATGCTGGTGCGCTGCACCCACTAACTCGTCATCTAGCATTAGGTATATCTCCCAATGCTATCCCTCCCCCCTCCCCCCTCCCCACCACAGTCCCCAGAGTGTGATATTCCCCTTCCTGTGTCCATGTGATCTCATTGTTCAATTCCCACCTATGAGTGAGAATATGCGGTGTTTGGTTTTTTGTTCTTGCGATAGCTTACTGAGAATGATGGTTTCCAGTTTCATCCATGTCCCTACAAAGGACATGAACTCATCATTTTTTATGGCTGCATAGTATTCCATGGTGTATATTGTTTATTGCTGATATATTAAAGAAATTGTTTCTTTTATAGCAACCTTGCCATAATTGCTTATTAGTTACAGGATATTTTGTCAATTCTTTGGAATTTTCTATGTAGACAATCATTTCATCTGAAAATAAGAACAGATTCATTGCTTCGTTCCCAATTTGTATGCCTCTTACTTTCTTGTCTTATTTTCTTGTGTTAGCTAGGATTTCCAGTAAGATATTGAAAATGAGTGGTGAAAGGGGATGTTCCTGAATTTTTTCTGATCTTAGCAGGAAAGTATCCAGTTTCTCATTTTTGAGTATGATATTAGCCTTAGATTTCTTACAGCTATTCTTTACCAAATTAAAGACGTTCTCTTTCATTCATAGTTTGTACAAAGGTTTTATCATGAAAGGGTGTTTGATTTTTTCAAATATTTTTTCTGAATTTATTGATTTAATCTTATAATTTTTTCCCTTAACCTATTGATATGCTTTTTATGTTAATTAACTTTTGGATGTCAGACTAACCATGCATACCTGGAATAAATCCATTTGATCATAATTTATCATTCTTTTTATACATTGTTGATTTGATTTGCTAAATTTTTGAGAATTTTTGCTTATATGTTTATGAAAAATATTGGTCTGTGGTTTGTTTTCTTTTACTCAAAATATCTTTGTCTTGTATCAAGTATATGTCTGAAAAATCCAGGGAGATATTGACTTGGAGTTATAAATTTGTGAGTACGCCCTTCAAAGCATGTTAACGTCCAGGAAGAGAATATATAATGCAAGGAACTCCAAAAGTTACTGGCTGGATACAGGAAGGTAACACTACAAGGGAGATGGTGAGTCAACTACAAAGAAAAGAGGAAAATTAGGGTAACGTTCATCTCTTATAATAAGTTAGGGAATGTTCCCACAGCTCCTATCTTCTGGAAAAGATTGTAACAAATTGGTATATCTTCCTGAAATGTTTGATGGAATTCACCAATGAATCCTTCTGGGCCAAACCAATTGCTTTCTCTTCCATATTTGAGTAGCTCCTCTTTACCATTAGATGAAATCCTATTTCAATTAACAGGTAAGTAGCACTGCTTTAAAGAGTTCACTATTTAGCTATTTTAATGTAAATTACTCTTCCAAGTCACAAAAAAATTTAGAAAATGTATAAATACCATCTTTACTACTTGTGAAAAACATTAAAATCCCCTGATAGACGGCAAGTATTGCATAAGAAGGCATTTAAACATTTCTGTGGGAAACTCTGCTGGCCAAAAGGACGAGAAACACAAAGCTATCTATGTCCTTTGGATAATTCTTGCATCCAAATAAAAGAGTTTTGGTAATGCAGCATATTATCCAATTTTAAAATGTAATCTAGTTATATTATTATCATTTTCATAATTACAGAGAATACTCTTATAACTTGGCACCAGTAGTAATGCCATTAGATTGTTTATTATACAAAACTCACTTTCAAGTCTCATCTCCAAGATAGCAATTATAATCCTGAAACTCTCGATGACTATTGACCTCATATCTTCCATTTGCCTATAACCTGTATCTGTCATTTATACTTCCTGGGGGACAGCAATGAGAGTCTTGCAGGTATTTCACTCAAAATACATCAACCTGAGGCGACTGCAATATTCACATTAAGAACAACATCTTAGCAAAAATCTAATAGAATGTAGTGTCTATCACATAATATCATCATATATATGTGATGTATATAAATATATGTATACAAAATGTTTATGTATTATGTATAATATATGTTTACATTTTCATGCATGGGTGTATGTATAAATAGATTAGAAACTCTTCTTTTAAGAATTATTTTTCCATGTGTTTTCTGGCTGCAGAAATGTCTTCTTTTGATAAGTGTCTGTTCATGTCCTTTGCCCACTTTTTGATGGGGTTGTTTGTTTTTTTCTTGTAAATTTGTTTGAGTTCATTGTAGATTCTGGATATTAGCCCTTTGTCAGATAAGTAGGTTGTGAAAATTTTCTCCCACTTTGTAGGTTGCCTGTTCACTCTGATGGTAGTTTCTTTTGCTGTGCAGAAGCTCTTTAGTTTAATTAGATCCCATTTGTCAATTTTGTCTTTTGTTGCCATTGCTTTTGGTGTTTTAGACATGAAGACCTTGCCCATGCCTATGTCCTGAATGGTAATGCCTAGGTTTTCTTCTGGGGTTTTTATGGTTTTAGGTCTAACGTTTAAGTCTTTAATCCATCTTGAATTGATTTTTGTATAAGGTGTAAGGAAGGGAGTTCATGTCCTTTGTAGGGACATGGATGAAATTGGAAACCATCATTCTCAGTAAACTATCGCAAGAACAAAAAACCAAACACCGCATATTCTCACTCATAGGTGGGAATTGAACAATGAGATCACATGGACACAGGAAGGGGAACATCACACTCTGGGGACTGTTGTGGGGTGGGGGGAGTGGGGAGGGATAACATTGGGAAATATACCTAATGCTAGATGACGAGTTAGTGGGTGCAGCACACCAGCATGGCACATGTATACGTATGTAACTAACCTGCACAATGTGCACATGTACCCTAAAACTTAAAGTATAATAATAAATAAATAAATAAATAAATAAATAAAAAGAATTATTTTTCCTCCTCTCAACGTAAAACATTGCACATTATGAAAGTAGATATAACCAGAACATCAGATATTTTTGGACATTATAGGCAGCCCATCTGTTCCCAAATCCATAATGAACTTTGGACAAGTCAAGTGGGATTGATGAAAACTTGCCCAGTTTGTTTCCAGAGCTCAAAATAGGTCGGTATAGCCAAGTGAAATCAATGGATGGCACAGTTTTCTAATGGTCTTGAACTGTTTTTAGGGGCAATGATTTTTCACGCAGACACTAAACAATTTTTCAGGCAATTAAAAATAGCCTCCATTTTTAATTAAACAAATTTGGCTTCAGAACACTAAAATTAGTATGGTAAATGATTTAGAAAGCTGAAATTTCTTCTAACTTGATTGTCATTACATGCTACAAAATATCTCCTGGGCCACATAGAGATTTGTTTCAAGAATGTTTTCTAACTTTGATTCTGAAGACCTCATGGAAGGCCCCATTGACCAAGACTCATCCATCACAGGGAAAAGTAAAAGTAAATAGGAAATTGATTTTCCACTCTTAGTAAGAAATAGTAGTGATGATTAAGATAGAATGGTAGGCTTCAGATGGGTAAAAAACCTTATTTTTATTCCTGCAAAGATAATTTGCATTTTATTCTGGAAATGCATTTAAATGAAGTCTTTTTTATGAAATGAATATTTTTCACAATGCATCTATCTCTTCAACTGTCTTTTTGAAAGTTTTTTAAAATTACAGTCACAGAGCTTTGCCTATTTTCTTGTAATTCATAAAACAGTTTCATTGTGTGAAAATTCTAATATTTAAAAAACACAAAAAATTACAGAAATTTTATTCTATTGCAACATAAAAACAAAACTATAGTTAGTCAAGAGATTCCTATTCTAATTTCAGCCCTGTCAATTCCTTGTTTTGTGGGTTTGTCCAAGTCATTAACTTGTCCTAGCACCAGGTCTGTCATCTGCCCAGTGAAGGAATTCAACTCATCTTTAAAGTTTCCTTTTCAACTTTGTTATTCTATGCACTAATTTCCAAAGCTTATTTGTCAGAAATGTAGTCCTGTAAGCTATTTGACCTCAAAGTGAGGGTTTCATGATTAACTGCATTTGGAAATCTCACACTTCATTCATTTAATGTACATTTACATAACACTCTATTGTGTGACCTAAGACTACCTTGGAGAGTCAACTGATATGTCTCTTCAAGGGAATTCATGAAGCAATTATGAAGGTAAGTGTTTAAAACAGCAATTGTAAAATATCATACCAACAAAAGGTACTTAACATTATAAGGTTCTTATTAACCTGAGAAGTCAACAAAAGAAGTGACAACTGAAAGGAGATTAAATGGATGTGTAGTATTTAACTACCAAAAGCAGGAACAAAGTGATTTCTAGTGAATAAAAAACATAAGCACTGTCCAGTGACAGAAAGCAGACCTATACGGCAAAGGCAAAGAAAGCACGTTAGACTGTAGGAGTGAAGAAGAACCAGGCTTTCAAAGCCTATGAGTCAATTAAAGATTGTGCTGTTGGTGAAGAAGGAAAGCCATTCAACAAATATTTAGAAGAGGCATAAAATGATTCTATTCTTGTGTTAAGAATAGCCTGGGTGCAGAGAAAAGATTAGAGCTAAACTAGAGATATCCTGAATAAACTAGACTTAAGAGAACAAGGTCACAAATGTTCTGAGGTTGACCTGTTCTTTTAGTGATGGAGATGGAATAGATTTATTACACACTTAGGTAATAGAATAAATGCAGAGAAAAGCAGGTAGAGAATAATGAGGAAGCATCTTAGGTCTCTCTCCTTGCGTATCTGACTGAGGAAGAGTAAGCTCACTGTGATAGGAGATCTGGCAAAATGCTTGACACGAGTTATCTATTGTGCTGATTACATAACTTTATTACATAGACTTAGTGGCTAAAAACAAGACACATATTATTTCAGTTTTTGTGTCAATAATCTGGTCATGATGTAGCTGGGTCCTCTGCTTTAGAAGCTCAAAAAGTTCCAGTAAAAGTTTTGGCTGGGGCTTCAGTATCATCCAAACCTTGGTTACAAAATAATTAACCTTTTAGCTCAGTGGCTGTTAGTGGTATTCAATTTCTCAATAGCTATCTATTGTGGTCCTCAGTTTCCTATTGGCTATCAGCTAGAGGTGAGGCTCAGTTCCTTCCCATAATGGCTGCTTACTTCCAAAAATCAGCAGGGGAAAGATAATTTACTAACAAGATGGGTACTACATCTCACCTGACATAAACATGCACACATGATCATGTACATTATGTAACTCATATTTTGTTCTGTTGTTTAGAAGGAAACTCCAGCCATATTCAACTGGGAAAATAACACAGAAGGGCATGAACATTAGGAAACAAGAATCAGAGTGTCAATCTAGAGTCTCTCCACTACACTTGATGTAGGGGAAGAAGATGGTGATATCAGGTTTGATTGTATCAAAAAATCCTATATATGTCTGAAAAGTTTAGGGGAATATAGACTTGGAGTTATAAATTTGTGAGTACTACCCCTAAAGCAGGTTAATGCCCAGGAAGAGAATATATAATGAAGAGAGAAGGAGGCTCATAAACAAAGCTAGAGGAACTCTCACAGTTACTGGCTAGATAAGGGAAGGTAATTCGACAAGCGAGTTGGGGAGCCAGCCACAAAGAAAGAAGGGAAAATACTGTGGTCTAGAAGCCACTTGAAAGAGAATTTAAAGAAAAAAGCGATGGACAGGTTTTCTTCACCTTTTGAATGTAAGCAAAAATAAAAATGAAGAATTTAAAAAATAATTTATCAAATTTAAACACAAAATTTATCAAAATAAGCAGGATACGATAATGGTAGATTACACAAAACACAAGTTAGAGCTGAAAAAACATCTATGATCTGCCTTAGGTCATATGGATGAACAAAAATAAGAAGCATCAAAAGCTTTGGAAGAGTATAATTATAAAGAAAGTTACAGAATTGTCAGGGCAAAAGTTAGAAATTAATAATAACTACTATTTACAATGAAACCTTAAAAATAATATGCCATGACTAATTAAAATGTATACAAGGAGCCACAAAAAATTTGAATTCTAGGAATTTATTAATATAGCTCTCCATATTACTATATATCTAATTGGGGAATCGTGTGGTCATTTCTAAGGCGTTGGAAAATACAAGATCCATCTTCCAACTTTCAAAACTATTACTTGACATTGTTTCTGGGTCTTAAGTTAAAAAAATATGAAGAAGCAGTGAAATTATCTTTACTCAAGATATAATTAACAGATGTTATAGAACTAAATTAACATGTGATGTGTAATATATATTACTATAACATAACATCAATATTATTAATATGCTATAATATTAGATTAAGTGATTTAATATAATTATAATACAACCATAACTATGATTATTGATTATATTAATATAAATATATGAGAGAAATCCTATAAAAACTACAATAAATCATAAGAAACTTCATAAAATTAAAAGATAAATATGGAGGAAAACTTCACCTTTTATATACAGTAACGTAAAATAATTAAATGACATGGAATAAGTTTAATGAGACAGACAAGTCTATCTATATATATTTCTCTGGTATATAAAAAAGGTCCACCAAAGTTTAAAAAAAGATGAATATGAATCTAATAGAGAAATGGACGAAACATATAAAAAGACAGAACAAGAAATACAAATGACTCTTTAACCAATGGAAATACATTCAACTATGCTCAGATTAAGAAAAATACATATTAAAGTAACACTGAGATAGTATTTCTCACTGGAAAAACCAAAGTAAGTGGCATCATTTTCTATTGGCCAGACTGTTCTTCTAGTATGGTATGTTTGGTGTAACGACTATGGGTGGCGATTGAATAACATCTATCAAAATCTCAATATAATCCTTTTTTACTTGGAAATTTTACATTGGTGAAGTCATCCCTCAAATATACCAGCATGGATGCAAAGAAAATATACCAGCATGGATGCAAAGTAATTTATTGTCTGCAGTAGAAATATTTTATTAACAACTTAACATTCTGCTCTAGATGAAAATCAATTTTATTGTAGCTAAAGAGCTGAATTCTATACAGCTGTTAAAAAGGAAAGAAAAAAAACAAGAAAGCTATCTATGTACTAATTTGGAAAGATTTCTGGAATGTTCTGTTAAGTAAAAGGACAAGGTGTGTTTGAATATTCTAATCTATGTATTTGTGTGCTAATCTTGGTGTAAAACAGGGAAGATATCTATATGTCTGTATATAGATATATACATCTCTATATATACTAGTGTATATATATATACACACTAGTCTACTCATAAAGAAAGTGGAGGGTTAAACTGGAAACTACTGACATTGAATATCTAGGTGGGGAGAGTGGATAAAAGTGTGAAGTTTCTTGAAAGAAGGTTTTTACTTTATACTTTGTTATACATTTTTATTTGATGCTTGTAAATGTATTATCTCTTCAGTAATTAAATAAATGAATTGGGAAATAAATGAATTGGGAAATAAATTGGGAAATAAATGAATTGGGAAAATAAAAGAGAGTAATTGCAATGTTAAGTAGGGCTAAACAATGTTAAGTAGGGCTAAAAAGTAAATTGATGATTGAACACTGTCAAATATTTTTCTTCTCATTGATACCCTTAATGACAGCTGTTTCCAATTTTATATTGCATATAACGAACTTTGAGAACTTCTGCATTAATAAAACTCACAAAACAGTTTAACTAAGTGTTTTTTTAATTTATTTGATTACTAAATTATTATTTAAATATTGCACATTAATATCCAAGTAAATTAGCAGTCTGTGGAATGCATTTTTGGAAATTACTGCTCTATGACATTGAAAAGTTTAATTACTTTGTCAGTCACTAACAGTTACTGTCTTAAGATTTCCGTTCTCTAGTGGACATGTTGGGTTTATTTTTTAACAATTTAATTAAAAATGCTATCAAAAGGATAGCATATATAATTATCACCGTTATGAAAAATGGTTTACAGTAGAATCATAAAGAAATAAAATTCTTAATATGCATGAGCTTGAAATTTCTTCAGGCTGAACTAGCAATCTTAATCCTTTGAATAATCTACATTTTTAATTTGATGTGAAACCATCTCAAGCTGTGTAATAAGACAAATGAGGCTACTACAATTGTGCAAAGCAATAATCAACATTTCTTTTTTTTGCTGTAAACTGTTTTAAGTCCATGCACAAGGTGAATTAAGGCGACATTTTTGTTTGTTTTAGAAAGAAGGGTGGCACGTATTCATACTGCTTTACTAAAAAGAAAATAAAAGTTGGCATTCTAAATATATACAATATCTGGGAAATTTCAAAATCATTAGTTATTTTCAAACAAATATAGAGTTCTGAGAATCACTCATTGCAATGATTTTAGGACAAAAGTAACTTATCTGCCTATCATTTGGATATAAACAGACTTATTTACATTAAACACATATCTCCAACCAATAGATTCTATTAATCAAAATAGTAGGTCTTTCTTTGAAACAATTATGATCCATGACAGTACATATAAAAATCTGTTAGCATAATGCACCTTGAAGCTGGAAATGAGCTCAGGTTTATCCCAGTGATGTGGAATGTCAAAAAAACTGATGATTGTCATATGAATGAATTATAGTGTCTTTTTGCTAAAATATACAAACCAAATCAAAAGTGTCATTTTAAATTATGTAGTGGAGTGTTTCAGAAAATGACAACAAAACTACTTAAAAAAAATGGCTTTTAGCACCGCTTACCAAGAGAATGGGTTGAAGTACAGACAATCAACACATGGCCATTCTGCATTTATTCATTAATTCATCCAGACATCTATTGAATTGATTACTCATCTATTAATTGATTTTTTCAACATATTCTTCATGAGTGTAAAGTGATCTCAACACTGGTGCTACATATATAGTTAATCCACAACCTTACCTTCGAGGAGCTCCACCATCTGGTGAAAAGATGAGAATATTCATGCTACTAAGTGTTCTTACCCTGGGAGATACAAGAGAGCACAATGGTCTAGATCAGGGTAGGCTTCTTCCAGTGGTGAAACCTGAGCTCAATCTGACTAGGTTGACTAGAAGTCAGTCAGATGAAAAAAAGTGGCTTTACAGCCATTCATGGCCATTTGCAAAGACACTGAAGGGAGAAACAGCTAGACAGGTAGAGGGAATGACAACCAACGTATTGTTATTGAAGGAATGAAGCATCAAAACATGAGAGAAGGAGTAGACAGTAATTAATAAAAGGTGAATTTAAGTTTGAAGTTTTAGAAATAGTTGAAAATTTATATCAGACTCCCAAAGAAAAAAATATAAAATGTAGCAGAAAAGTTTTGGGGAAAAAAATCTTATGAACATAGCCCTAGAGCATTCAAATCATATCTTATATCTAAATATGTATATTAAGTGTGCTAGTCTTTTTCATTAGATTCAATGATGCTTTAAGAAGAAGTTGGAAAAATAAATGAACAAAATTAAATTGCATGAGCAAAAATGAGAGTTTAGCTTGTGTGGCCAAGAAAAAGTCTAGATAATCCAACTTTGAAGGAGGCAAGTCACATCACTCTTGACAGAATGTCTCCAATATTCTAGTGTGGGTAGAAAACAACATAAGTAATGTTGTCTCAGTCACCTTCAAAATGATAAAAATAATGTTAATCTGCAGAGTATTAGGGTGTTGTAGTTTTAAATTTCATTTATTTACATGGATATTCCTTTTTGTATTGTTCCTTTTGGAAACCACATGCATGGAAACAAAAGTTACGCTACATTATTCAGAGATTTCTAACACTTAAACCACTGTTAGGTTATATTAATTTGCAACTACCCGTCAGTTGTTGTGATTTGGACTAAGTAATTCAGTTTATTTAATCTTTAACCAATGTATTTAGGGTATTAATTAATTAATTAAAATAAGTTATCAAGTATCCTGCAGTTTCCTGGAAGTCAGTAAGTTTCTCAACATAACTTGTATGGATAAGGAGAAATTAATCAACTAAATAGCTCCACTACACAAATTTGTGGGTTATACCTAAATATCCAGTAATTCCTTCACTCCTTTTTTTTTTTTGCTGATTATTTTTGAAAGGGTTAAATCTTTGTAAGTAAAAGGAGAGTCTTACTAGTAAATCTGTGTTTTTAAATTTTCTATATTATCACATAAATTGTCTCTTTTAAATGTGGATACAAAATTTGTTTTAAGGGTGATAATGACTTTTATATAGGATAGTCTAAAAATCAACATATTGCAAGAGCACTTGTAATAATCAAATTTTCGACTTAGAGAAATATAAATTAGCATCTTAATGAAACATCTAAATAGCATTAAACAGCCTTGGTGTGATGGCTTACACCTGTAATCTCAGCATTCTGGGAAGCTGAGGCAGGAGGATCACTTGAGGTTAGAAATTTGAGCCTGGGCAACATAGTGGGACCCCAGCTCACAAAAATTAAAAAAAAAAAAAAAAAGTCAGGCATGGTGGCAGGCATCTTTAGTCCCAGCTGCTTGGGAGGCTTAGGTGAGAGGACTGTGCCTAGAAGTTCAAGGCTGCAGTGAGCCATGGTTGCACCATTGCACTCCAACATGGGTGACAGAGTTGAGACCGCTCACATAAATAAAATAAAATAAGAATAAATACCATTAAATGAACAAATATAATTTGAAAACAGAAGTAAGGTACTGAATTTTTTTAAAAACTGGTATAAACAGTTTATCAAATTTATTTTCTGAAAACGTAAGATGTAGAATATTTTTAAGAAAAAGAGACCTTCTTTTCCCTATATGCCACAAAGAGCCTATCTAGTAGCCTATGTAGTAGCCTATCAACCATAGGTAGAGTCTAACTCCCTAAATTTCTAACCATTTGATTTACTATAGAATTTGAAATATGGGATACCTAGAAAGTTTAGAAATTAAGAGCAAGATTGTGGATATTAATAACATCACATTCAGGATTTACTGGTTTGCCGTCGAGCCGATAGTGCACATGCCCTCTTGCCATGAGTTGGTCAAACATAAATGGATTTTCATGTTAAGTATATACAAGTTTCTGATTTCAAATATGCAGTATTTATCTATATTAAATACTGATATTTCTTATGATAGATAAATCACTTATTTGTTAGCTCCTTCATTTACATTCTCTTCTTTCAGATAAGGAGTAAATAACTTCAATTAGTTGCATAATTCACAAAATGTGCTACATAAAGTGATATTTTTTCAAGTGAAATTAAATCACTAAAAATTTGTAGACTTAAAAGGTGCATTTTACCCATGTAAAATAAACAGGATGTCCAAAATATAAGGTTAGCATATTAATATGTTATAGCTGATTATTTACAATGCATGCTAAGTAGTGAGATAGTCATATGAGTGATTTTTCTCTTCAACAATTATTAGTTATTTAAAGAAAAGTAAGAAAAAGCTACATTAATCTTCAGAGCAGTTTCAACTCTCATCCATGGAACTAAATAAAACATTTTAGAGTGCTGACTAGATGTCACACTGGCTGTATATGAACATTTACAATTTTGAAAATGATAAATCCTCCCTCCAAAAAAAAGTTCAAAAGTTGCATGTTTAAATCACTTAAAAATAAAACAGAAACAACCAAGTCTAGCTGCAGGCCGATTAGCCTCACTCTTGCCTGGAAGAACAGACCAGCTGAGTGCACTGCCCTCAGGGGAGTTGAGTCCCACTAGGCAGACAAACCACATGAACTCCTATCGCCTAAGTTATGAGGCACTTGCAGGAATTGCCAAAGTTGACTGTAGCTAAAAAAAACAAAAAAAAAAAACACAAAAAAACCCTGCAAAAATGAGACATTACAACTGATACCACAAAAATACAAAGTATAGTTAGAGAATATTGTGAACAACTATATATCAAAAAATTGGAAAACATAGAGGAAATGGATAAATTCTGAACACACACAACCTACCAAGAGTGAGCCAGGAAGAAATAGTAAAACTGTACAGTCTAATAACAAATAATTAAATAGAATCAGTAATAAAAAAAATCTTCCAACAGAGAAATGCCTAGGACCAAATGACTTTACTGCTCAATTCCACCAATATTTAAAAGAAGAACTAACAGCAATTCTTCTCAAATTATTCCAAAAAATTGAAGGGGAATGAATTCTTCCACACTCAGTCTATGAAGCTAGCATTACCTGGATACCAAAACTAAACAAATACAGAACAACAACAACAAAACTATGTGCCAATATTACTGATGGGCATACATGCAAAAACTCTCAATAAAATACTAGTAAACTGAATCCAACAACATATCAAAAATATTTTATACCCATGATGCAAAGGTGGTCCAACATATGCAAATCAATAAATAAGATACATCACCACATCAGAATAATGAAGGACATAAATCATATGATCTTCTCAATAAACTCAGAACAAGCATTTGATAAAATCCAACATCCTGTCATAATAAAAATTCTCAATAAATAGATATAAAAGTAACATATCTAAACACAATAAAGGCCATATAAGACAAACCCACAGCAAACATCATACTGAACAAGGAAAAGTTTCTCTCTTAGAACTGACCACAAGACAAGGATGTTTACTTCTACCACTCTTAGCCAAGATAGTACTGGAAGTCCTAGCCAGAGCAATTAAGTGGGAGAAAGAAATTAAAAGCATCTGAATTGGAAAGGCAGGAAGTCAAATTGTCTGTTTACAGGCAACATGATCTTACATATAGGAAAACCTAGACATTCCACTAAAAAACTTTTAGCACTGATAAATGAATTCAGTAAAGTTTAAGGGTGCAAAATCAACATTAAAAAGCACTAGCATTTCTATACAGCAAAATCAAACTAGCTGAAAATGAAGAAAGCAATTTCATTTATATTAGCTACAAAAAATTTTTAAATAAAAGACCTAGAAATAAATTTAACCAAGGAGGTGAAAGGTCTCTACAATGCAACCTATAAACACTGATGAAAGAAATCAAAGAGGATGCACAAAAATGGAAAGACATCCCATGCTCATTGATCAGAAGAATAAATATTGTTAAAAAGACCATACAACAAAAGTGATCTACAGATTCAATGCAAAACCTAACAAAATACCAATAACAATGTTCATAGTAATAGAAAAAAATCCTAAAATTTATATGCTATCACAAAATACCCTAAATAGTCAAAGTAATACTGAGCAAAAAACAAGGCTGGGGCATCACATTACCTGTCTTTAAAATATATGATAAAGTTATAGTAACCTAAATAGTATGGTAATGGAATAAAGGCAGGCATATAGATCAAGTAAGCCAAATAAAATATCCAGAAATAAATTCATACATTTAAAGACAACAGATTTTTGACAAATGCACCAAAATCATACTTTGGGGAAAGCACACCCTTTTCAATAAGTGGTGTTGTAAAAACTGGGTATCCATATGCAGAAGAATGAAACTGGACCCCTATTTGCCACTACACAAAAATCAAATAAAAGTGAATTAAAGACTTAAATATAAGACCTAAAACTAAGAAACTACTAGAAGAAAACTTGGGGAGATACTCCAGGACATTGGTCTGGACAATGATTTCTTGAGTAAGACTTCAAAAGCACAGGCAACCAAAACAAAAATGGACAAGTCAGATCACATGAGCTAGAAAGATTCTGCACAACAAAGGAAACAATCAACAGAGACAAGAGACAACTTGAAGAATGGGAGAAAATTTTTACACACTATTCACCCAATAACAGATTATTATCCCTATTTGAGGAACTCAAACAATAGCAAAAAATAAAAAATAATCGGATTAGAAAATGTGCAAAGGACCTGAAAGACATTTCTCAAAAGAAGACATACAGATGACCAACAAATATATGGGAAAATGCTTAACATCACTAAACATTAGGAAAATTCAAATTAAAACCACAATGAGATATCATCTCACCTCAGTTAGAATGGCTATTACCAAAAAGACAAAAAATAACAAATGCTTATGGGGAAGGGAATAAAAAGGAACTCATACACCATCTTGGAAATGTAAATTAGGACAGCCATGAAAAACAGTATGGACATTTCTCAAAGAGTTAAAAATAGAACTAGCATATGATCCAGAAATCTCACTACTGTGTGTGTGTATATATATATGTATCCCCATATATATGTGTGTGTGTATATATATATATCTATATATAATTCTATTTTTCTTTGAATATATATTTCTTATTTGTATATATATTTATTTCAAAGAAAAGGAAATCAGTATGGTGAAGAGATATCTGCACTCCCATGTTTATTGTAGCACTGTTCACAAAAGCCAAGATACGGAATCACCTAATTGTCCATAAACAAATAGATAAGGAAAATGTGGTATGTATGTATATGTATATGTGTGTGTGTATATATATGTGTGTGTGTGTATCACATATATATACAATGTGATACTATTCAACTGTAAAAAGAATGAAATCCTGTCATCCTGTCATTCTGCAGCAACATGGATAAACCTGGAGGACGTTAAGTAAGTTAGGCACCAGGCACAGAAAGATGAATACCACATGTATTTTATTGTCCGAAAAATCACCTGACTTGATTCATTATACATTGAAGACTTACAAGATGTATCTTCTCTCTCTCTCTCCATTATTTCAAATAACTGTGAGTTCATCCAATGCTCAAGTGCTTTCATACTAATTTTCTTCCCTAGTCAACAAACTAATTAAACTAAAAATTGCTATGAGAAAACAGAGGCACTAAGTTTCAACTGACTTGTTCAGCGTCAGAACACTTGTCAGTGACTAAGCTGGAAGGTGTATTCCTGTGGCACCAAAACCCAGACTTCTTCATCTGGCCTCTTTGCCTCTCATTTCACTCGGGTATTTTAACATGCCTGCTTGAGAACCTCTATTAACTTGATTCATTAAATTAAAAGTCAGATAACTAGGATTTTGTAACACTGGAGACATACAATTTAAATACAATTTTTGTAAATTAAGGGGTTTTATTAGGAGTTTTAAAACTGCAAAGTAATTGCAGTTTTGCATTACTTTAATTATTACTTTAATGCTGACAAGGCAACATCAACAATGTCGCATCAAGGATTTTGCCATTATGAAGGTGTTTTTTAAATTTCTTTCTCTAGGTGGCATACCAAAATATTAATATTAGGTCAGTGCAAAAGTAATTGCGAGCACCAGCATTACAAGAATTTTTAAAAAGATATAACATCTTGGACTACAAATATGTTCGTGCTAATTAAAATGTACTTATAAACTAAGCAAAATTGTTATTGTAGTCTATTTATAATATAGTTCATTTTGTGAACAACTTTGCATCTTTGTTTTGTTTGAAATTATCAGCAAGAGTACACATTATCCTATATATTATTGTGCCAAGGAAGAATTTGAGAAATGCTGTTTTAATTCCAAAAAGGGAAATTAGGGAAAATTTGCAGATCCTTGGAGGAGTTTTCAAAAAATATGAAATATTAATGTCCTTTACTGAACTTCATAACTACTATCTTATATAAATTATAGTCTTATTTCTGATAACAATAATAATTATGTATGGAAACCTACTTTTATTCAATTTGAATTATAAATGTTTTCATTGATAATTTACTACAAATACAGCAATATTTGTAGGGTTTAATATATTGAAATTTGAAATTAAATATATTAAATAAAGAGATTAGAAAACCATTTCAGTGGTAAAGGATAAATTTTATGATGCCATTTATACATATGCTTGACACTCATAGTTCTATTTATTTCATGTATTTTTTATTTGTCTTCTTTTCTGTCTGGTTTATTATTTAATTAGTTTAATGAGACCTTATTATTTTCAAACATGGAATTATTACTTATTCCTCTTTTTAAATCATTTTAGTGATTTCTCTAGCATTTAAAACATACACATTAGATGATTCATAATCAACTTTCAAGTAATTGTATACCCACTCAATTGTAGTATAAAGATCTTGCTACGGTATACCAAGAATTTCACCTATCCATTTTTTTTTGTGCTATTGTCATATATTTTACTTTGACTTATTTTACGAACTCAGAATACTTTGCTACTCTTTTTGCTGTAGTCAGTCAATTATTTTCTAAGAGGTTTAAAATGAGAAAAATGTCTTTTATGTTTTTTTTTAATTTTAGCCATTTCTGGAAATCTTTTTATAGCATAGCCAATTTTTTTTTTGCTTGGTATTATATCTCTTCTACATGGAGAACTTTCTTTAACATTTCTTATTAGTATAGATCTGAAGCGAATTGGTAATAGCTTCACACAAGTTTGTGTTTCAGGGGAAAAAAGTCTTTCTTTGGCTTTCATGTTTGAAAGATATTTTCATGGAGTAGATTTTCTAGGTTGATTTGTTTTTTCTTTAAGCACTTTAAAGACATCACCTCAATGTCTTCTGCCTTATAGATTCTGCCAGGGTGTCTGCTGTAGTTTTTATCTTTGTCCCTTTATATGTATTATGTCCTTTTCTCTAACAACTTTCAATATTTTCTTTCTTTTTTAAATTTAACATTAGTTTTCACTAATTAGACTATGGTTTTGTTATGTTTTGGAGGGCGTGTGTGTGTGAATATGCATGTGTGGGCATTTTAGTACTTCTTCTGTTTGGGTCCTTTGAGATTCTTGGATCTCTGATTTAATGTCTTCTTATATTTAAAAATGCTTGATAATTTTTCAAGTATTTCTTCTGCTTTATTATTTCTCTCTTATTTTTCTAAGATTACAACTGTACATATGATAAACCATTTGATACTATTCCACAGCTCGTGTATGGCTTGCTCATTTTGCCTTTTACTCTCCTTTATTTTATTTTTTACTTTTGTGTTCCTATTAGATAATTTCTACTGATTCATATTTAAGTTTAGCCTGTTGAAGACATTCTTTATGTCTGACATGCTGCTTAAAATTTCTTACACTTCCCTCTTCCTTACAATTTCCATTCTCTTTTTTTAAATTTCCCTGTTTATTTTATGCATGGTGTGTATTAGTAAGCGTTTTGCTCAAAACCATTCAACAAGTCTCTAGGAAAATTCCAAATTGTCCCACATCTTCCTGTCCTTTTCTGAGTCCTCCAAACTGTTCCAACCTCTGCCTATTACCCAGTTCCAAAGTCACTTCCACATTTTCAGGTTATCTTTATAGTAGTGCCCCACTTGGCCAGTACCAATTTTCTGTATTAGTCTGTTTTCACACTGCTATAAAGATACTGCCTGAGACTGGGTAATTTATAATAAAAGAAGTTTAATTGACTCAGGTCCACATGGCTGGGGAGGCCTCGGGAAACTTACAATTATGGCGGAAGGAGAAAGGGAAGCAAGAACCTTTTTCATAGGGCTGCAGGAGAGGGAGAGAGAACGAAGCAGGAAGTGACACTTCTAAACCATCAGATCCCATGAGAACTCATTCATTATCATGAGACCAGCATTGGTGAAACTGTCGCCATGATCCAATCACCTCCCACCAGGTCCCTCCCTTGACACATGAGGATTACAATTGAAGATGAGATTTGGGTGGAGACACAGAGCAGAACCATAACATGGTGTCTACCTTTATCTCTAGAAACTTTAACACATTAATCATAGTTATTTTCAACTTCCTATTTGATAATTTCGACATCTGTATCATCTCTGAGTCTGGAGGTGTGAATTGGATTGTCCCTTGACAATGCAAACTGTGATATGCTTTTTGGGCAATAATTTTTTTAATTGATGTATATAATATGTGGAATAGTAAAAACTGAGATAAATATTATTTATGCTTGGAAATAGAAACACTTCTACTAGAATATCATTGTAAGTGGTTGTGTCAATTTATTTAGCAGTTAAGCTGAGTTTGAGGGTTCTTTATTTGTTTTTGTTGTTACTACAGTTAACATTAATAGATTTTTAAAATGTGGTATATATACACAATGGAATACCACTCAGCCTTATAAAACAAGAGAATCCTCTTATTTGCAACAACATAAATGAATTTGGAGAACATTAAAGTAAAAACAAAATTAGCCAAGCACAAAAAAAAAAAACAAAAATAATCAAAACCACATGATCTCATTGATATGTGGAATCTAAAAATGTTGAACTCATAGAAGCAGAGTGTAGAATGGGGCTTACCAGAGGTTAGGGGTTTAGGGGGATTGTGGAGGTCTTGGTCAAAGAATACGAAATTTCATTTAGACCAGAAGAGTAAGTCCAAGAGGTCCATTGCACATCACGGTGACTATAGTCAGTAACAATATATCATATACTCAGAAATTGTTAAAAGTAGATTTTAAATGTTTTCACCAAAAGATGATAAGTATGTGAGGTAATATATATGTTAACTAGCTTAATTTAGCCATTCTGCAATGTACACAAATATCAAAACATCATACTGTATGCCATAAATACATACAATTTCTCTTTGTCAATTAAAACAATAAAAGATTCTGTAAAACTAGAGCAACAACACTACACTAATAAATCACTGACTTCAAATTCTCCTAGTATCATTTTTGTGTTCATTGCGAGTAGATTCAAAAGAGGATTTTCCTCAATGTTCTTTCCGCATTTCTCTATGTGTTCTTTCCCTCTTCCAGATATGGATTGTTGTTGCTTGTTATGAGATGCTTGTTATCCTAGGGTGGGTGGAGGGCACAGGCAAGTTTCTCTGTCGTACTTACTTAGTCTCCGTATTATGTAAGCCTTACGCCCCTCAGTCTAAGGAGTGAGGTTTTGTCAATGACCCAAGCCCCTTCCTCAACTGAGACTTGTAATTGTCTGGGCCCAGGAAACAGGGGATTTTATTCCTTTTATTTTTTATGGTCACATTGGGTCTTCATTTCTGACCAGGGGTGGGCAGATTTTGCTATACCTCCTTCAGCAAGTTAATATTTTTGTTCCTTGGAGTGGGTGAGACTTGGTTAGGCTTCATGTATTTCTTACAGCAGTAGTTATTCCTCTCTTCCAGTTGTATAGCACCAAGTTTGGCATTCTCCCGCCCTGCTCACAGTCTTTCTCATGAACATCTGGTGGTAATCTATGAAAAAGACCTTGTGAGTGGGTGCAAACTCCTTTTCTATCTGCAGCTACCAAGTAGGACCACATTTAGCCTTTTGTGATTTATTTAAAATGCTAGCAAAATTCTTTCTACCTACTTCTGTTAAGATTCCATTTTAATCTATTCTCTACCATGGGTAAGTCCAGGCTCCCATTCCTGTATCCTTGGTTGCACTTGTCTTTCCTTGAGTTTAAGCTAATCCATTACCCAGAATGCTCTGATCTCTGTTATGCTAGAAAATTTTATGGATTTTGTGAATATAATGTTTTCTCCTTTGGAGTTATTACATTTCCCATTTCTATAACAAAGATGGAAAACAAGGGTCTCATGTATTTGATTTTCAGTGAAATTTGGGTAATTCATTTATTAGATAAATAGCTCAGTTAAGAAGCATTCTTTTTCTTAAACTGACTCCTTTATTTTCTCTTTTACATTCTTCCATTATTAGTATTGCCACTAATCATCAGTGAAATGACTGAATGTCAGACATGTAGGTAAAGATTAAACCTTATAGCCTAATAAAAATTTATAGTCAATAAAAATTTACTATTTAATTATAAATTATGGCACATAATAAGTACAGGGTTTTGTTTTGTTTTGTTTTTGAGGCAGGTTCTCGCTATGTTGTTCATGCTAAACTTGAACTCCTGGACTCAAGTGATCTTCCTGCCTCAGCCTCCCAAGTAACTGGAACTATAGTCACATGCCACTAGGCCTGGCTAGTTTTTTTAATGATATGAGAAATAAACATGTAAATTCACAGCAAAACTAATTAATACAGATAAAGAGTCCAATCTTGGGTTATATGACCTCCTCTTTGCTGAACCCTGGGATGGAGGACAGAAGTTTGGGGAAGGAGACACAAGACCCACTAAGCTTCATGGTAGGAGACAAAGTTTGTGCCCTGGAAATACTTTTCAAACTTTAATGTGCATGAATATTGTACAGAGATCTCATTAAACATGCAGATTTGGATATAGAAGGCCTCTCCTGGGGCTCAGGAGAAACAGATGTTGTAGACCATATTTAGAGTAGCAAGATACTAGAGATTACTTTATTTTGGATGAAAGAAATTATGTCTAATTATATTTTATAGCAGATGAAATATATGGTTTGAGAGTACATAGCGAAAACTTCAGTATCTGCCTCTTTTTCTGTATTTGTATAAATACTGCTCTCTACTTCACAGGGTTATTAGAGGAGAAAGGATTCTTAGTGCTTAAAACAGAGTCTGGCATGTAGTGGGTATATAATTCATGTTAAATGGTACTAGGCAGAACATCTTGAATTGAATATTAATAATAATACATTGACTCAATCATTGTTTTAAGTTTATATCAATTAATTCAAAATCGAAACTATTCATCATCACTATTTTAAGCATAGGGGAATTACATGACTGAAAGATTAGGATTAGTTGATGCACTCAAACTCCCACAGGTAGTAATGGGAAAGACAAGGATTCTTCTAGCAAATCCAGGTAGTTTCACAAAAGGGCCAGAATCCTGTGCTAGTGCATAGTATTGAATTATCAAATCCAACAACTCAGAGATCATACCAGTATCAAGCATTACTAAATAAGTATCAAGGCTAAGGCAATCAAAGGCTCAGGTGAATTAAAGGGATGTCATAGGCCTCTCCCAAGATTCCTCCATTTTCTCCAGAAAAGTGTCCCTAGGAGAAATTCCCAAGAGCACCTTATGACATGGAGAGCATTTAAATTATGAAAAATCTCCATTGTATGTCTTTAGAGAGTAGTGTCACCTACATGACATTCTCTAGAGAGCCATGTCTCACAGATATTGGGCTCTGTTGACTCTAGGTAATACTGAACCAGGGACATCTTAATAAGCACATTTCAGAGATATGATCTCTTTTTCCTGAAAAATATTAGTTTATTTGCTTGGGGATTGAATTGACTTGGAGATTACTTCAGGTCACCTTTTTTTTTTTTTGCTTTCTGTATGCTTCTCTCCTTAACCAAGAAGTGAATGGATTACAGGGCAGATGCTTTAATTTTCTTCCCAATCTTTAAGAACTAAGCAATTTGGAGTGCCTTTATTTTTCTACAAAGCCTCCACTGACAGGAAAGTTTGGACAGGGAGTAGGTCATAGATTAGGTGAAAAAGGCACTACCAAAGGTCCAATCACTAGAGCAGAGAGCAAGGCACACAGTGCTGGCTCAAAGCCGGGAGGTATCACACAGGAGAAAAGGGTCATCAGAAGGCAGCAACAAAATGATCATATACAACAGTATTAAGAAACGGTAGCAGCCGGGCGCGGTGGCTCACGCCTGTAATCCCAGCACTTTGGGAGGCCGAGGCGGGCAGATCACGAGGTCGGGAGATCTAGGCCATCCTGGCTAACACGGTGAAACCCCATCTCTACTAAAAAACACAAAAAATTAGCTGGGCGTGGTGGTGGGCGCCTGTAGTCTCAGCTACTCAGGAGGCTGAGGCAGGAGAATGACGTGAACCCGGGAGGCGTAGCTTGCTGTGAGCTGAGATCACGCTACTGCACTCCAGCCTGGGCGACAGAGCAAGACTCCATCTCAAAAAACAAAACAACAACAACAACAACAACAACAACAAAAAAGTAACGGAAGCAGTGCTTTGGATCATGTAAAAGTTTTCAATAATTTCTGATGAGGGGGAGGTCAATCCCCATGCACCTTGCCTTGGGCCTTGCTGCAGGCTGAAGCTTCTAATTGGTAGCAGCTGCCTAGGAGCAAGGCATCTAGTCTGGGGTAAACAGCTGTAAGCCTAAGCAGATTTGGGGTTCAACAGGCTCTGTAAGAAGAGAAAGTTGGGGTCTTTATTGAGATCAACCAAAATTATACAATGTTTAAGGAAAAAACTTTCTATAATTTCATTTCCACTAACTTCTTTATTTAAATATTCTAATTTGCCGACTATTTGGCACAGTCATTTTTATTACCTATGGCATCCCTTTACCCAATAGTTTTCTGATTTTGCTCAGTTGCCTGAGCAGAATTGTGAACTCACCCTGTATAAAACCAGTACCATCAAGTTGAACTACTCTGCATGTGGGGGAATTGCTCTGTCATCTAGTGGTTAGTGGTTTGATTGTAGCAGCATATTTCACATCATAACCTGAAATGTTAAAGCAGGTGGGACTCTGTGTTTCTTGTTGGTAAGATATGATGAAAAATGAATGAAATGGGATTGATTTTGAAGGCTACGTGTGCCTGGAGATTGTTAGGAACCTATATCAGGGAGAGGTACCTTATATTTTACTGAAACTGAGGAACAGTGAAACTCAGCATTTCCAGGAATTCCACAAATACATTCTGAAATGTGCAGATTAATAAAAATGTTTGACAAAATGTTGACAAGCCTTTCTCACAAAACCAGCAGCAAATCTCACCAGAAAATGTGCAGGATGATGTTGGCTTTACCAAATAAATCATCATCTGTATTTTACTGGGTGATGAAAAAAAGCAACAAACAAAAACAAAACACACATTGGTATTGATTTAACATACCATGTAGCCTTCCTGATTATTTGGCATTGTGTTATAAACAGTCTACTAGAGTCTAGGGATGTTTACATCTTTGTTTATTTTTTGAGACCATTGCCCAAGAGATATTTCTGATACTTATAAAGAAGTTATAATTAATTGCTTCTTTTTTATAATGCTTATAGTCACAAGTTTCAAAAAATGCTGAATTTTCACTGTGGCTCATCCATTTCTTCTCTTGTAACTGCTCATCAAAAATTCCATTTAGTTCATGATTATGGTTTGTAATTTTTACCAATGACATTCTTTCTCATCTTCACTTTTGTCTTACTCTATTTGCTACCACAATAAGAGAAGATAAAGAGTTTTGATAGCAACTACAGACATGTGTTATCCACAGACTTCCTGTGAAGCAAAAATATGTCAGGGGCAAAAGAATGTTTATAGCAAAGATTGGCAAACATTTTCTGTAAAGGGGCAGATAGTAAATATTTGAGGCTTTCTGGACCACACGGTCTACAGCAACAACTAAACTCTGTTGTTGTAATGGAAGAGCTTTCATAGACACTGTGTAAACAAATTGATGTGTCTGTGTTTCAGAAAAAAAAGTGTATTTAGAATAACAGGCAGTGGGCCAGGCTTGGACCACTGGTCATAGTTTTCTACCCTCTGATTTATAAGCAGCTGCTTATTTTTCAAACTCAATTTTATTTCAGTCCTGAGTATTCCAACAAGTGTTTATTTTACGGGCAGCCCTAATGCATTGCACACTGGTATATCCCCAGAAAGGTTCTGTTATATTTCCTCATTTTTCTTTCAAGGTACAGAATTTGAAAAAGTATTCAGTGGTAGGTCAGAGGAAAAACCTGCATTCATAGGAGATGCAAGGAGAAATCATGATGCTTGATGAGGAAATTTTCTCAGATTTTGCTAGGGCTGATATCCATCCTTCTCCCATGCAGAGATAGCTATGCTCAAATATCATCAAGTTAGGGATCTTTTTACTGAGTTGCTCTGCCAACATATGCTATGTCCAGTGATTAAACCAAGAACCACAATCAGCAGGTGAAGTGGAGAAACAAACTACTGATTTCAGATAAGCTCAGTGCACCATGTAAACACCATAACTGATGCTGCATACTTCAGCAAAGGAAGAAGAAATGTTCCTTATTTTTCCTGAAATGAGCCAGGACAAGGGTCAAGCAACCTTGGAATGCTTATGCCACCAGCACCAGTGTGTCCAAATCTGGGCTTCTTGTCAGAATCTCCTGAGCAAAATAAATACCTTGTGATCTTTAAGAATCAGAATCTCAGAAGAGACATCAGGAAGCCCTGGTTTACAGGTCATTCTTTTGCAGCTGTTCTCTGCTCAGGTCTTTGAGGACGACTGTCAAAGCATCTAGCCCAAGCCCAGCATATTGCAGAAGAGAAAGCTAAATCTGAGAGGTTAACAATTTACCCTCATCCCCCAACTGTTCCATGACAATCAGAACCATGTTCTTCTGACCAAGTTTCTTTCCACTCCATGAGCCATTTTTTTTTAAGATCATGATACTCTTACTAGAACCCTCACCACCATGATGTGAGCTGGGTTTTCCCAAAATTACTTTCTGTGTCTTTCTATTGCAAACCCCAAAACTCGCTTTTAATGTTGTGGTCTCTTACTGTAGTTATACTTTCTTCTTTAAATGACCTAAATGACCTTCTTAGTCCTCCTCAGTAGAAATCGTATCCATTGTTCAAGATCCAACTCTAATCAACCGTCTTCCAGGAGGGCTTTCTGAGGCTATTGGAATCAACACTAATATTTTTTTTCTGATGGCCTAGAACATTGATCACCTAATCAACTTGATTAAATTAACTTACATATCAATTTCTAGTTGGGTATTTTGCAGTTTTCCCTTGAGGTCAGGGGTCTTGTCATATACTTCATATGAATCATCTATAGTTAGAAGTGCTGACTCCATAGAAGATCAAAATCTATTCAGAGAATTATGTTTAGAAAAATTATTTTGTGTCAGAATAATTTAGGAGATAGGGTGTAATGACCTCACTTTGAAATGAGTCATACAATTTTTATAGGCCACAGGCATAATGGTGAATAACTGGCAGACAGACAAGATCATGCCTTTCATTATTGGATATGTGTGTGTGTGTGTGTTTGTGCGTGTGTGTGTGTTTGTGTGTATTACAGTGTTCCCCCATAATATTGTTTCTTAGTGTGAATTAGGCCATCCTTGACGTGGGAAAATTGCCTCATGCTATGCCCTTTCATGACACACAAGTGGAAGAAGAAAAAGTTATCATTTTGTGCAGTTCAGAAGTATGCTGCAGTACTGATTGTGAAAGAAGTAAACTGATGTTTGCATAAATTTCCCTAACTTAAGCTCTTTTTCATCAGAGCAAATGCTAGAGGGATTTTGTTGGTGGTGTTGTCTGATCTAGGTATTCAACCTCAAACCCCAAACTCACCTGTAGAATAACTTGTGTTCTGGCATTACTAAGAATAGGTATGGTGTATGTATATTTTAGAAAATACGGCATATATTAACAATTATTGATCTTTAATAAAACTGGAGTCTAATAAAACTAAGAGTATTTACAATGTGCATATAACAGGATTCTGATATAAAGAAGTTTATTGGTGTCTTTCTATATTTCAAAGACTGTTAATTTTTATTATATCTATTATGCCATTTAATTTAATCCTCCCAACAAACCTGGATGAATTTCATTATCCCTTCTACTTTGCAGATTAAAAGCCAGATACAGAGATTATATCTGTGACTAGGTCATATTCATAATTTTATTTAAATAGTCAACTTTAAACTTTGCTCCTCTGCCCACCATTCTCACTATACAACAGTAACAACACATATGTATAAATACAGTTTCTATTAGCTTAATATTAAGTTATAAGCTATAATAAATTGATACTATATTGATGTTATGTTTAAGCACATCATCTAAAAATTTTACATATTTTTGAAATTTTTTGAATCTATGGTACAGTTATTAAAACTCACCTGTGTTGGGAGATGTTTCCTCTAAATTGTCAATCTCAGTTTTCATTATAATCCTCTTCAAAAATGTACTGTTCACAAACACTTCATAGCTTTCTGGAAAAGATATTTGTTGTCAGGTTTTGTTTCTTTTATGATGTCAGTACTATGATGAGTATATCTATATCTCATCACTGTATGTTCTGAAAATGGCATAAATTTGCCCGCCAAATTATTTGAAACACTTTTTAAAGATTCTGACATTTGCCTTTAACTTTTTATAAATCATTAATAGCTTTTCTTCATTTCTTACATTGAAAAAGTCAGTGACTAGATAAGAGGACACATATGATCTGTTTCAACAAGCACATGAAATCTCACTTTCCTTTGATTAGTGTTCTATTGTTTATTTGGTGTTTTTTTTTTTTTTTAATACTTGAACACCGTTGTATTTTAAAATTAAGTACAGCTGAGCTGGGTGGCTCATACTTATTATCCCAGCACTTTGAGAGCCCTAAGCAGGAGGATCCCTTCAAGTCAGGAGTTCAAGAGCAACTGGGCAACAAAGTGAGACTCCGTCTCTCCAAAAAATAAAAATAAAAGAATAAGCTGAGGGTGATGGCGTGTGCGTGTAGTCCTATCTACTCTGGAGGGAGGCTGGAGTCAGAAGATCAAGTGAGCCCAGGATTTGGAGGTTACAGTGGGCTATGATTGTGCCAATACACACCAACCTGGGCAACAGAGCAAGATCCTGTTTCAAAAATATAAATAAATAAGAATAAACCCAGTGCATTATTTTTATAGAGGCTATTCTCCCAAATTTGTCGATTACAAATAAAATTTAAATCACTAAAACATAGTTGTTTTGGTGCTCCCATGCTCTGCAAATACTCAACAGTCATTCAAGTCATCACCTTTTGTTAGAATTAGCAATGTACTAAAACTACATGAGGAAAATTTGGAATCAGCTGCTCCAAGGGTCCATATCAAGATTTACAATTTATGATTATATCATTTTGCACCAAAGTGGAGCTTCTGAATTAAAGTGCAAAAATAACTAAGATGTAAAAATAAACATATAGTAAGATAATACAGATCAAATTATTAAAGAGATAATATAATTGTTGAATTAATAATTACATATTTATGATTCTTAATATGTACTTTTGATGTAATGCAATTGTTAGACTTACCTCCAAAATACTCCTTTTAAATAAATGAAGCAATTGGTCTAGGTACTAATATTACCTTAATAATTTTTAAATGTTTTTAAAATAGATTTTATGAAAACTAGGCGATATAATCAAATGGCTTCAACTTTATTACAAATGAATCTCTGGAATAAATAATCATTATTTTTTCTATATTTATCATGTCCTCAAATGTCAAATAAACAGAATTCTAGAAAAAAAGAAGAATCTATGAAATTAAATTTTCTGCTTAGTTGAGGGCGTAGGGTGTGTACCTGCATTGGAATAATAAATACAAATTAACCTTTGGTAATTGGACTTCTAGACTGTTTCTCAAGCTGGATAGTCATGCCTAGAAGTCTTTGACAAATAAGCTCATGAGTTTGAAGTGACACTTTTTGGGTTTTTTGTTGTTTTGTTTTGATTTGGTTTTTAATTAGACATACTTCAGTAGAATTTTAATATAAAATGATTATATTTTCTCTCATCACCTTAAATTATACCATATTAAATAGTCAGATAACTCAATTTTTCACCATTGTTTGATCCATTCAGTTAATATTGCAAGCTCAAACTCATTACATTCTATCTGCTTTTGACCCTTCTAGAGGTCTTAAGTTGATATTCTGACTGTTCAGAGACAGAAGTGGGAAATGATTCTGGTTCTCAGATACCTGCTTTACTTTATTGAAATCCACTTCCTTTTCTGTGTTACAGTGAAAATGAAATAGGATGTGTGGTGAGAAAAGGGACTTGTGGCACTACACTTAACTGGTTCTTAAATCTTTTTCTCAGTTGTTACTGCCTCTATGGCTAACCCAGCTGACCCTTGGCGCCTTCTCTGTGAGCTTGTTCTCTCCTGTAGCTCTTGCTTGAATAGTTTGAAGTGCTCTATAAGTATTTCCATTTTACAGATTGTCATGAGGGATTTCCAGCTACAAGTCAACATTTTCACATTTTTTTCAGCTCTAACAAATAGAGTATAACCCTAGAGCATGTTGGTGTTGAGGTCCTCTACCCACAAGGCAGCACTAACCCAGCCAACATCTCAAAGAGTCCAAATTTTTCATAAAGAGGTCAAACCTCCTTGATATGCTAAACCTGGGGATAACCATTCCACTCTTTTCCTCTATCTACACTGTACCATGGCTCTCCAATGCCTTTCTCCTACACATCTTGGCACAAGACCTAATCAGCAGGCTCATTGCCAAAGAAGATGTCCAACAGTTACATTCCCAATCTTTAATAAGGATTCTCCTTGAATCAAAATGTTTTGCTTTTCCTACAAAATGTAGGCCTTACACATTTCCAAGGATATTTGCAAGGACCATAGGGAGTAGAAGTTGGCTATCTGTGTCCTGCTATATCAACTTGGTTTAAAGGTAGGTTTTCAGTCAAAGGTGGGTTGGTTGTAAACTGTAGCCTCCTCTAAGCTGCACAGGTGTACAGGTCTATAAACATATGACTTTTATTTACCCTCGGTACTCAACCTTCCTTTTCACATAAATTAAGATAAATAATGCAATAATTAGCCAAATTGCTCAGAGTAAGAAAATTTGTTCTGAGTCACTGGCATTCCTGTTTTGCTCTCTTTTCAACTTTAATCAAATTCATTTTCTCCAATTCAATACTCTGGTGGCTTTCAGGCCTTTTATCAAAAGGGCAACAGATCTGGTAGGATATTAACTATTCTGATGTTATATATTTGTTTAGATGTTAAATTCTCCCATATGTTCACCTTTTTAGAGACGTTTTCTCTTAAATATCATGTTCAAGGTTTTCTGTCTTTATAAAGTTTAGGTAATAGTAACAGGTAGTTATAGTTTACTTGGGTAGAGGGGCCTTTTAAATAATCCTAGTTTGCCCTCATTCCTGGCTCTCATATTCACTTGGGGAAGTGATAAGAAGGAACAGATCCCTTTTTCTTTCTTAAAAAACAAGCAAACAAAACTCTCTTCCCAATCCCATTATCTTAGCAAAGACCCCTCCTGCATCTCTTCCTCTGCCTTTCACATTTTGTCACAAAAATCAGACGGTACTTCAGCAATGTTATCTCTTAGAGTTTCTAGTTCTTAAAGACCCCCAAATCCCACTCTAAATCCTAATCCTGAAAAGGAGTCATTTCCACAGATTGCAAAAAGAATTGGAGAGGCCCGTGGGAAAACATGAAACCATAAAAAGTGAACTCAACCAGGAATAAGACAGGGAAGTCTGGATTTGCGAGAACTTTATGAATTAAGGAATCCAATCTAGAGCCACTGTAAGTGTCCAAGTGTCTTTGAAAGTTAGCATTTGCATTAGGATTATTATTATGATTAAATGCATATAGTTTGCAGAAATTTCTCATATCAATTGATTTTATATACATATACCCAAAGGAAAGGAAGTCATTATATGAAAAACACACTTGCACACACACATTTATAGCAGCACAATTTGCAACTGCAAAAATACGGAACAAGCCTAAATTCCCATCAACCAACAAGTGGATAAAGAAAATGTGGTATACATACACCATGGAATACTACTGAGCTATAGAAAGGAATGAAATAATGGCATTTGCAGCAACGTGGATGGAACTGGAGACCATTATTCTAAGTGAAATAACACAGGAATGGAAAACCAAATGTTGTATTCTCTCACTTTTAAATGGGACCTAAGCTATGAGGACACAGAGGCATAAGAGCAATATAATGGACTTCAGAACTGGGGGGATGTAGGAAGAGGAATGAGGTATAAAAGACTATACATTGGGTCCAGTGTACACTGCTCTAGCGATGGGTACACGAAAATCTCAGAAATTACCACTAAAGAACTTATCCCCGTAACAAAAACTACCCGTTCCCCCAAAACTATTGAAATAATTTTTTTAGTATTAGCTTTATTCTTGAAGACAAGTGGTTCTTGATATTGGATTCTCCAAACTCTTTAATAATAATTTAACCTTATAATAAATTGAATAAGTGATATGTTCAAATAACCCAAATCGAAATTGAACTTCACATTGAAGCTTATTTGTCTTGAAATTATACTTATGACCAATTGCTAAGAACTCAAGTCTTAATACTTTTTTCCTAACTTGAGGATGAGTTATAAAAATGGCACAGGCTTTGTTCTTTTATGACCAGTGTGACATATCTGTGACACAGATGACCTTCAATAATGATGTAATAAAGATTATCTGCAATGAACTAGAAAATGGCTTTTCCTCTCCACAAGAGCTGCTTAGAGACACTTCTGATTTCAATCAAATACAATTTTTAAAAATTTATTAAAATATAAAATATTGGTGAGAGTTACATTTAAGGAAAGCATTTTTTAATCCATTTCTCTTTTAAAAAGCAATTATTGTAACCAAGAAACAATTTGCTCTTTCCTCTTTGTAACACCAAATTTATAACTTAATTACCCAAGGGACTCATTTACAGGTTATAAGAGATTTTACAGGTTATAAGTGATTTGACACTGTGCCTTAACTATGTTATCATCAATTCTAGGTCATATTGGTGAGTGTTCCTACTCTATAAATTGTTAAGCATCAGAATTCTGTGTACAGTTTTTTAGAAGTTGATAACCATCTTTATATCTTTAACTTGTTTTAATTTTTTACAAGTTTTATAAGCTTGAAAAAAATGGTAAAGTGCTAATATGCCAATTCCTAATTATGAACTGTGTAGGGATCTTGAAATAACTATTTTAATACTTTATTTATAGGATTCCCATTCCCTTGTTCCCTAACTACAAGAATTAATGAGGATGAACAAGTAATCAAACATTATCTGTGTTAAAGTGTGAAGTGAAACATAGTTTCTCCTGCCATAAATCTTCCTGTCCATATGGTAAAGGTATAATATTGGCAATGAAGCTTGCAACTCCATCTGGACAGATCCTAATTTTCCTGAATAAGGCAAAGCTTTCTAAATCAAGCCATCTGTTTGTACGCCTTAAAAGAATCTGTAAATAAAATAATGCAATATGTACATGTGAAAAGAGAGATCAATTAGCTTGACATTGATTAGCACAGTATAGAGCCAATTATGAACACATATTGATAGTAGTCAAATACACTATTTTTGCTGCCTTGGACCAATAAACATTACCTATGCCTATAAAGAATAGCTAATGTATGTGTTAATAATCAGGAGCCAAAGTTTATAAAACTAGAAAAGACCCCCAGTTTTTAGAAGTCACTCCAGCTATTCTTTCTTCTTGCCCATTGGAAAACCTCCACTTGTTGCTTTTATCACCGCATTTAGTAGAACTCTTTTAGAAAAAAATTAACCGACTACATCTTAATCAAGAAAATATAAGGAATGGGTACATTTTCATCAAGAAAATATAAGGAATGGTTAAAATGGATCACTCTAGGAAAAGAGGTAGAGAGATGTATTTTAAGACGTTGTTAATATTTGCCTATTATAAAGTAGCTTTAATATATTGTTGTAGTAAGCAGAATTCTAAAGCAGCTCTCAAAGCCGCTTTTGCTTCTGGGCATTAATCTTGTAATTAAATGACTTTACATGATAAAAAGCGTTTTTGCCCATATAATTCAGGTTACTAACCAGTTGCCTTTAAAACAAGGATATAATCTGGATGGGCCCAATTTAATCCCACAAACTTCTTAAAAGCCGAGAGTTTCCTCCAGCTAGTAGAAGAATAGAAAATCAGAGAGATATACTCAGGTAGGCCTGAAAGAAAGTAAATGCGCAGATTTTGAGCTGCTGATGGGTGCCACATGGCAAGAAAGTGTGGAAAGAATCTAGGAGAAGGGAGAAGTACCTGGTCAAGAGCTAGCATGAAAACGTGGGCCTCTGTCATCTAATTGCAGGATTTCAAGTTTGTCACAACCAGTGAATTTCAAGGAAAAGAACCCCAGGAATCTCATTAAAACTTCAGACCTGACCAGCACCTTGATTTCACATGGTAAAACTTGAACAATCATGCCAAGCATGAATTTCTAACCTACAGAAACTATGAGATAATACATTTGCGTTGTTTCAGGTTGATAAGTTTTGGTATTGTGTTATGTAGCAACAGAGAAGTAATATAATTGTGTGGCAGTTTCCCATGTCTTATCCATGAACTTGTCTGGTAAGTTAGAATGGGATGATGTGGGCCATGAGGGAACTATTAGCCCTTCAAGATTTAGTGCAAAAGCAAACTTCTGCCGGTGCTGGCATATCATATATTGCTTAATATTAGAAAAAATCAATAAAGATGAGAGATTCTCCAATGTTAGTGTCACAGAGACAATGAGGGCTCACTGCCCGATGTGCTAGAAGCCCGTATTATGACAACAGCTTCTTTTTTTTTAGGGGGAAAAAAAAAAGCTTTATACTGCAAGGTGAGTCACAAGGAGGCAGGAGTGTCAAGCTCAAACCTGTCTTCCTGCACTGTCATTAAGGCAGTATTTTTATTAGTAAAGGTTTAGCAGGTGATACTGGGATTGGCAGGTGATTGGTGGAAGGTTTGGAAGTCCTTGGGGCATGCACAGTCATGCAAACTCATGGGTCACATGTGCAAATTTACGGGGGAGTTAATATGAAACATGCAGTGGAATTCAGGCTGTGACATCAACAAACTCATTTTGCACAAACTCCAGTGCAACATAGTGGTTTCAACTGATGTCAGTCCTTTTATCTTGCTCTCACAAGGGAAGGGAGTTTCAGCATCTCAGCAAATTGTTGTTGTTTTTTCTTGTCTGTTATCCTGCCAACTGAAGACTTTTTGTTAGTTATTGGTTTCTTATTCTTTGGTGCACAGCCTGAGTTTCCGTTTTTCAGTGAATTGTTTATTTTTTAAAATTTACTAACCTGTAAGCCTAAGAATTTAGTAAATGGTTTTCTTAACTCTTTGGGGCATGGTTTCAATAGCTTGGCTTTATTTTTCTGATTGAGGCAGATAAACATATTAAGTAGGTAAAGATTTTCAATGTGTTATGATTTATGTGTCATTTATTTTAGTACTAATATAGTTAGCATTGGAGCATATGAATGCTAAATCCTCTGAAAGTTAGTGGGTTTTCATCTTAAATGATATTATATGTTGTGGAATCCTTTAAAAACTCTGAATTTTCCATTTACTAGGATAGTTGACTAATTACAATGTGTGATTATTTCAGATTCCTACATTAAAAAGCCAAAAATAAATATTTTAATTTCCACTTCTCTTCTTTTGACACTAGAAATTATTTTCTTTCTGGACCTTGTTCATGTCAAATCATGTGAAGTGCCACTTAGTACTGCAGCCTAGATCATAAAAATAGAGATTTTTATTCATTAGGTTCAAGGTGGGAATCAGAAATCTGTATTCTATTAAGACTGGGAAGAAAAATAGTTTCACGTTCTACAGTTTGTTGGTACTTCAGCCTATTATAAAGCAGTACCACATTTGTGGTAGGACCTCAGATTCAGGTGGTATCTGTAAGAGCAGGGCATAAAGAAACACAATATTATTGTTATAGTGAAACATCTAAATATGCACATGAAAAGGGATAAAGACCATAAATCAGCTCAGGTCAATTCATATTTTTCCACCAAATAATTTTATAAAAAGTATTCAGAGCATGTTGGACTTTTGCATTTGGGATAAGAAATTGTGGACTATATTAACCTGAGTCCTGCTTTATTGTAAAATCTACTAATAATATATGTTTATTGAAAACTTAAGTGTACCATATTATGTTATAATAAAAGAAGCAATTGGCCAGGCACAGTAACCTGTAATCCCAGCACTTTGGGAGGTTGACGTGGGAGGATCACTGTAGCCCAGAAGTTCAGGAGAAGTCTGGGCAACAAAGTGAGACTCCATCTCTACAAAAAATTAGCCAAGCATGCTAGCATGTGCTTGTGGTCCCAGCTGCATAGAAGGCTGAGGAAGGAGGATTGCTTGAGTCTGGGAGATTGAATCTGCAGTGAGGCATGTTCACACCACTGCTCTCCAGTCTGGGTGACAGGGTGAGACCCTGTCTCAAAAGAAAATAAAAGGAATAATGATCACACGATGAACTGTATTCTGGTCTATATGCTAGTCTGTGTGATAAGAATACAGTACTCTACAGCAGTATTCTCAAACTTTGGCCTAAATCAGACTTACATGGCGGTCTTATCTATATACAGAATTGTTGGGCCTACCCCCAAAATTACCGAGTCAGTAGCTCTGGGGTGGGGCTCTGGAGTTTGCATTTTAACAAATGCCCAAGTGATAATAATAATGCTATCAGTTTAGCAACCACACTATAGTCTACAAACTTTGTCTATAAAGAAGATATCAAACATTTTAGGCTTATGACGCATAGGAGGAATTTTTCACAACTTTCTCAACTCCGCCATTGTAGCTCAAAAGCAGACATAGACAATATGTAGACATATGATCATGACTATATTCCAATAAATGTTTACTTAGAAAAAATATTCATGAGGCTGGATTTGGCGCATAGCCATAGTTTTCCAATCTCTGCTCTAGAGCAGGATTTCTCAACCTCGGCATTATGGACATCTTGGAATGGATAATTCTTTGTTGTGAGGAGCTGTTCTGCACATTGCAGCAAGTTTAGCAACATACTTGACCTCTACCCACTAGATTATAGAAGCATCCCCCCAAATGTGATGAACAGAAAGTCCTCATACTTTGCCAGATGTCTCTTGAGGGGCAAAATTGCCCCCAGTTGAAAGCCAAAACTCTGGAAAGAAATAGGTATTAAAGAAAATTAGCATGTTGTGATAGAAAACAGGCAAAGCCAGATTCTGAAGAAAGGGAAATCTGAACAACCTGAGTGAACATTTCTGATTCTCTCTTTATCATGACTTCTGGCAGATATTCCTCTGGAAACCAATCTATCAAGTTGGAGCTAAATTTGTGACCTATCAGAAAGCTGAATGAAACTGTTATTTTGAAAGCTTCTGAAGATTCAGATATAAGGTGCTTGCTTCAAATTAAAATCCAGTTGCTGGTGTCATGCTAGACTACTACTGACTTCAGTAAGGATGGTACCATGTTCAAGAGGCCAAAAAAGAGATCTGGAGACAGTAAACAAAACAGAGGGTTTATTAAGGGGACTTAAATACAGGGCAGTCCAGTGGTGGCAGGCTGGATAGGAGAACTGCAACCACTTATAGAAATACAGTTTATATACCATTTTCACTTAGCCTTCTCCCCCCTAGCAACCTCTTTTTAACCCAGAAACAGGGCCGTCATCCATTCTACAGCCTGCATTCCATGGGACGGGCTGAGAATTTAAGTGTTCCTCAAAGATAAAGAATGAAACCTTGTGGTGGCCATTTCCAAATTCCTTAGTTCAGAGTTCCAAATACACATTCCTCTTAGACCATAGGGTCATTCTCAGAGTTTGCTTCAGTTAAATCATTGTTGTCAGGTGCATATACCATACATCTAGGTGAGTGATTTATGAGATGGATACCACCAGTTACATATTTTCAAGGGTGTATATACTGGTTAGTGGGTCAACTGGTAGAACAGACTTATCTTTTAAGTATAGGGAGAACAGACTTGCGCCACTGAGTCCATGCAGGTTACAGAGTCTAGCTACTCACATTCTCTCAGCAGCATCAACGGTGATTTGCAGTGTAGGGCTAAGGTGAGGTTTCTTAACATGTGGTTCTTTAGAGCAGCATTAGCATCCCCTGGGAACCTGTTAAAATGCAAGTTTTGGGTATTTACTCCCTACCTACTTAATCAAACAATCAGGATTTGGGGCCCAACAATCTGTATTTTATTTTTAACAAGCCCTCCAGGTGATGCTGATGTATGGTAAAGTAACAATCACCATTCCCATTTTCACCTGAAAACATAAATGTTTTAACCCCCATCATTTCATCCCCTCCAAAATCCATAAAAAGAGAGGCCCAGCTTGCCAACTTGATTTCTGCCTTCCAATGATTGTTGAGCTGCCACTGCCAGATAAATCCTGAATAACCTGAACTGCCAGATGTGGAGAAACTTTTATCTGGGGAAGTGAGTAAGCAGAGGAAGATTATAAGCCATTTAACGTGGGCATAGTTACTGGCAAGATAGAAATTAAGCTGAGGTAGAACAGGTGGCTATTATAGAGGCATAATAATTAATGGGAGAAAAAGCATTAAAAAGTCAATTTAGGTATAAGAACTCTAAAGGGCTAAAGACCACACTCTCAAAACATCTCTGGAACTAACAAACGCAATTCCTAAATATAAAGAATTAATAGAGAAATTGAAAATGAGACCAATTCTCATTAAAAGATCACTCTATTAGGTATATGACTGTATCATATAAACATAAACTGAGCCTCAATATTTAAACATCCTCCAATGCTTTTAATGATTTTTGGTTTAATAGTTTCCATTATTGCTACTGGGTAACAAGTCTGAAATTCCACAACGCATTTCCAGAAAGCTCACCATGAAGCCATTATTGATGTATAAACTATTTTTATTGTGAACTAGAGAAGAACTTGTGGTGTGTCAGTTGCTCAAAATAATTACAAACATCTGCCACCCAAAATTTTGAAAATCTTCTATTAATATATATAGTGTTTTAAAAAAGGAGATGTTAACATTTTTAAATTAACTACACAAAATTGCTTTTAGATTTTTTTTTAAATATCAATTCAAATCAGTTTCTGAATTTGTGAATTTGTATCTTGGAAAATATGTATTTAAAAAGCAAAAGCAGGAAAAAAGTTCTATTAACAAGTATTTTTAAGAGCATATTTGAGATTTACCAATACTTGATTATACATATTAATATTTTTATTTGTTTTGTATCTTAAGACACTAAAATAGCTGTTAAAAATTTGAGGCATATAGGCCGGGCGCGGTGGCTTATGCCTGTAATCCCAGCACTTTGGGAGGCTGAGGTGGGCAGATCACTTGAGGTCAGGAGTTCAAGACCAGCCTGGCCAACATGGTGAAACCCCTTCTCTACTAAAAATACAAAAATTAGCTGGACGTGGTGGCAGGCGCCTGTAATCCAAGCTACTCAGGAGGCTAAGGCAGGAGAATCACTTAAACCCAGGACGCGGAAGTTGCAGTGAGCCGGAATCATGCCACTGCACTCCAGCCTGGGCGACAAAGCGAGACTCCATCTCAAGACAAGAAAATAATAATAATAATAATTGAGGCATATAAAGCAAAATAAACAATAACAAAAACATGGAACTGTCATATTTCAAAAGCATTTTTCAAAAGTAATTTTCATTGTCTGTATAGGAAAATTTGACTTTTCAGACAGTTTTTATTTCTTTTGCATTACTCTCATTCTAAACATAATGCTCAAATTGAAAATCCATTTTTGGCAGAGTAGCTTAGAATTCCCAAAGTTACATTTTCTGGCCAAAGAAGCAAAATAAGTCTGAACACAATTTTTAAAACTATCAACAGAAATCCTTTAAAAATATTTTACATATGTAACTTGGTAAAAAAGGTCTGCAGATATTTTACTAGGAAATAAAATGATGTTGTCTTTAGAAACTACTCTAGTAAATGAAAATCTTCTTCAGTGTACTAAACTAAGCCAGCATGCTATCATTCTAAAACAAAACAAAACAAAACAAAACAAAACACAAGTGCCTAAATCTTTTCCACTGTCTCCTTTGGCCTAAAGTATAATGTCTAGCTCCAATTAAGTGCCATTTGGGAGAAAAGTTGAACAGCTAACTCCAGGGATGTTCTGATTTTAGTTTCTGAGGAATATAATACTTTTTATTGGGAATAAAATACATGCTTTTTTTCACAAGAGCTTTAGGATGTCTTTTCAAATTCTTAAAATACCTGAAAAATATATACTTAAAAATATATTTATCTGTTTTAGGTATTTTAAAAAATACATAAGTAACTGAGGTATTAGAAAATGTTAGGGCAAAAAAAATGCCTAAATAAAACCATTTAAACTATTTGGAAGTCCGCCAAGTGGGTTACACAAATAACTCCTAGAGATTTTAATAATAATCAAGTTACAATCAAAAGATGGAAAAGAGATGTTATCAATAATCTAGAAAATCTTTTTCTAAGTACTTTCTAATAAGCATAACTTACTATATTGTGGGGTTCCAGTGTAAATCCATGACACTTCCAGTGGTGAAATCAGAAACAAATACAGATATATCACCAATGGAAAATGAAACATTTCTAACACTCATAGGATTTGCTTACCCTGCCAATTCTTTCTCCACTACCTTTGAAGAACAACTGAGAAGAGAATTGCTATATGATAGGTTAGGTTCCAGGGGAGTCAGTGAGTGAGGGGCAGGCAGCTGAAAGAACACTCAAGAGACCACAGGTAGGTGGGCAGTGGCTTTATTCAGCAGCAGCTCACTCATACTTGGTGCTTCATTTACGCACCTTACAAACAATAGTGGCCAAGAGCTAGGTAATGAGCCCTCCCATGTTATGGCTACATAGCTGTGATTATGTCATGCATGGGATTGTGCGTCTGTGCTCCAAACCCTCTGTGCCATGCTATGCCAGATGTGTACGTTGGTCTATACTTGACTGCAGTGCAGCCATCTCCTTACAGATATCTTAGCAGAGGTTGAGAGTTGCCAGTATTTAGCACTATGAATTATCAACATTTTATTAGCTGAGAAACATTGAAGACCCTTGGCTTTTACACAGCAATTAAGTGGCAGTGTTTGAAATAGATTTTAAATTTGTCTGGCTTGAACGTTCAAAATGTTCCCCAAACTGTCTGAAATATCAAAAAGTTATTTGATAGCTGAGGATGCACTGAAACATTTTCAGAACTAACTATTGCAAGTTAGCACATGGGACATTCCCAAATCCATATCATGTGGTATTGTGCTGATACAATCATATCTTGTTCTCAAGCTTTTGTTTGTGCAACCCAGGAATTATCAAAGGGCATAACTTTTCTAATTTAATTCAGAGAGCATTCTGGCAATTTGATTCACCATTTTCTATAAAGATCGGGGGTGATGAAAGTCATCTTGCTTCCGGAGGAATATGAGAGCTTCGAACTGTAATCTTAAAAAAAAAAAAAAAAAAAGAGTTTGGGAATTATTGAGAGAGAATATTTTCCCAGATTTTTGTCTCCATTAAATATTAATCATTTTTATTAATTGCTAGAATGTTTAAAACATTGAATTTAATTTTAGCCCATCCTTTTCTATTTTGCATGAGAAATGCTTTAATTTAAAAGTGATACAAAAGAATTATAGAACTTCAATGGAAACATCTAAATAAAAATATTGAGGCACTAGTCCTCTTTCAGAATTTATCAGGCTGTTCATGTTTATGCAGACAAAGTTTACACAAAGCTCTAGATGAATCAATTCTATTAAAAACATGTTTGCTTTGCTCTAAAAAAATGAAAGCAATATAATACACATCTTCAAGACACACTGCTATTTCTACATTTAAAAATTGACGCATTTACTAAGGGGACAAAAAAAAAAAGACAAAAAGATATAGAAAAAAAATACAAACCAAAGGAAAATCCCCTGATCCTCAATTTGGCATAGACAAAGAGCTTTTAAACTTGTTTGGGGATATTACATCCATTCATTACTGCAAAATAAAATCGGTTCTTTAGACAAAATGAATTGTGCTCAAAGGCTTGACAATCCTACTTAACATAATGAAAAACTGCTTATTAAACCAGTTGTGGTCCTCCCCAAAGAACTGGGATGAATATGAAGTCTTAAATATTTATTTCCCATACTGAAGATAGGGAAACAAGGCACTTACTGGTCATAGCCCAAATCGAGCCTGTTTCTGAGCTCAGTGTAAATGAGCTAAAATATAATTAACAGGTAGTAAATATTCCACAGAAGCTACTGGGGTGTAAGACACAGATATGGAAAGAGAATAGGACACCTGCCCATGGAGACAGAAGGTTTAAATCAACAGAACATATGCTCCAGTGAAATATTAGTTTCAAATATTATTGTAAACTCTCAGCAAGCCAAATGATCCATTCTGTAATACTGCATTACTGCATTATTGCATTATAATATGAAGAAAATAGCACTTAGAAAGAATAAAGTTTTCCAACTTCTTTAAAGACCAAGCATTTATACTTTAACATTTTTACTTTATACATTTGATTAAAATTAGACTTGGCAGAGTGAGAGAAAGGAAATTGAAGGTCTGCCTGTTTGTGTGGCTGGGCCAACGAAAAACGTGAAAAGGTCCACAGGGTACCGAGGGATGGTGGAGCCCACCTGCAGGAGCTCAGATAATTTTTATTCTCCTTGTTTAAAAATACGCATGTATGCACATGCACACAAACCTGGTTTCCTGGGTATCATTTGGATACAGGCCAGTGTTTGCTCTTAAGAAAACTCTTCCTTTCATTCCTTCCACAAACTTTTATTGAATTCGTAAATGTGCAAGACATAATGTTCAGGGAAAATTAGATACAATGTTCCATTCATAATCCCAGAGTTAGAAGATTTATACTCTTAAATCTGGTTAAAAAACATATTTTCTAACTACTGACATTCCAATATTTAGAGGAAGAAGTTGGCCACTCAAACTATTTCACAGATTTCTATGACGTTTCCTATGGCATTTATTTATTTATTTTTAATTTATCAAATTTGTTTATTAAAAATATCTATTGTTATAGAAGAATATAAATAGTCAATAATAAAACTTTCTTTCTAAGCATACTTTCCACTTTATCCTACAATAAACCTATTAATCTTTTTAACAAAATAATTTTCAATGACTATGTACTGAAGTCAAAACATGATGTTTTAACTCATAGTTCTTGGGAATATAAGTCTAGAAACAACATTGCTATTGAGTACTCAAAGCGTTATTGAGAAAATCATGTATTTTCAAAGTATAATACAATAATTTTTAGAAAATAAAGGATAAACTGTCCACTTATTAATATATAAAAATATTTATAGACCATTGTCTTAAGAAATGCAGTGTGATGATAAAAGATGAGGCTCTCAATTACAGCATTACTTTCACTGCTAATGAGAGAGAATCTAATCTTTCTATGAAGAGAGAGAAAGTCTCACATTTCCTAGTGTGTTCCAGGATCTCCTGTATTCTTTACATTTGGAGGAATCAACCATGAAGTAGTTGGCCACGGTGTCAGCATGTGAAGGCAGAGGAACTCCAGCTCAGAGAGAGGCTTCCCTGGATCCACTTGCCTCAACGACCCTCTGATGGAATCCAGGTGGGAGAATGCAGCTGGGCAGCTTGGGAGGCTTGAATGGAGGGGAGGGAACAGTACTGCTTTAAGACCCAGGCCCACTCCTGGGGAAGTGAGCAGAGGGCTTGGATCTTGTCTTCCTGGCAGGTTTGGCAAAGCTCTTTGTGCAGGTGTGACTCTCATGGCCTCTTCTAAGGACTACAGCATTGTTAGCATCTCTGCTAGCCTCCCTTGTTGTTGGGACAGTTTGAACCTCTCTTCTTTCAATTCTTGAACCAGGGCAGGGAACGCCTCCATCAGCTTCGCGTTGGGCTCTATCTTCACCTTTTTGTAAGCATCTAACTCCTTTTTGGCAGCACTAAACTTGTTAGTGAGTTGGCATTTCTCCTCCATCTGTGAATCTAGTGTTTCTGCAAGCTGTTTCTCACATATTACATATAGTCGATTCCTAACAGACTGAACAAGTCATTCTGCAGGCTGGGAAGTCCAAGATCAAGATGCCAGCAGATATAGTGTCTGGTGAGGACCCACTTCCACATTCATAGAAGCTGTGAACTTCTGTCTTCTTGAATTTAAGAAATATGTCTCAGGAGAAACTGTAGCAAATGAAAAAATACACTGTGAATTTTGGTGCAAATAGATGACGAATTGTTATGTAATTGATGATGGTGGGATTATATTTTGAACCAAGTGTAAACAGCTTTAAAAGATCTCTGAAAAAAAAAAACCGTGAAGCAGCATGATATTTCAAATTCCAGATGAGAGTATACCCACAGAGAGCTGTGAGGGCAGGATTCCAAGAAGCCGGAAGACCAAGGAGGGCACAGAGGCTGAGCAGTAGGGGGAGCCTGAGGTCCAGGAGGACATCATCTTGCTCCCAGGTTGCAACACAAGTATCTCTTGGTTTGGCTGCCTGCTCCTCACTTCGGTGCTGGGAGCTATGGACTCTAGAGCCTCTTGGGCTCCTACCAGGGGTTTTAGTAACTCCAAATGTAGAGGTTAAAATTTGGGACATCATATTAATTTCTGCTGAAGTCACTCATTCTCTGACTTCTCCATTAGTCTCCTTATCAGAACTGGAGATTTTTGAATGGATGCTCCAGATCTTCCCCTAGAAGTTTGTGTCTCTTCTCAACTCTGCTAGCAACTCTGAGGTACTTAGAAATATTTTTACTTTGCTTTAATTCCTTTCATTGTTTGAAAACAAACATGTATCAGCATTTGAACAGAAATGTTCCTCTTTGTGAAATTCATCTTTGCAGAAAAGCAAAAAGGTGTGCTTATTAATTCTAAAAGAAGTTGAAGATGCCATTTGATAGAGTTTGCCCATTTTAGACAGGGGTTCCCAAAGTGATGCTTAACCATGTGTGAGTGTCTCCTCACTGATCTTTGCAGTACAGAACCTTCAATTCTTGGGACTTTAACTCATTTGAAATGAGAAAAATGATAGAAAACAGTTCATGAAATATTATCTCTTGATAAACTTTTGCTTTAGCATTTCAGGCACAAATCACAATATGAGACTGAATGAGTATGTTTTTCTTCTTACATGTCAATATTTAAGTTACTTATTTTCTATAAACATAGCTGAGGAAATCACATGTTACAACTAGTAGATGAACTAAAATAAAGCTTTATATTGGCATGGATTCAAAGCTTCAAAAATATTATACAGATTAAATTTATACAATTCAAGTTGCTAGATATAGGTTGTCAAAAATTAGAGAAGGAAGGCTGTTACTAGGAAAATCGGAGTCTGAATCCCATTTCTTTTACAATATCATTGTGGTCTTAGGGAGTTTACTTACATTGTGACTATTTCCACTGCTATAAAATATGTAACATCTACAACTTTTGAAAACTGGATAAGTTAGAATATGGAGAACCAAAATAATACAAGAAAAAATATGTATGCTCTCTGTATACAAACAGACCCAATTGGAAATTGAATTGCCAGCTAAAAAGAAAAACTTGAAATAATCGAGTGAATGCAAAGAAAAACAGCAAACTAAAGGAGTCAGAGAGAAGATAATCTATATGGAGCTGAAATAGAGACAAACTGGTAGAAAGATAAATACAAGTGCAAACACATGAGGCAGACACATAAGTAGATAAGACAATTTTGAGCACAATTTATATCTTCTCATTGTATGAAAAAGTGAAACACATGGTTAAAAAATGGTACTAATTAAACCCCATAAAGTTTTTCATTACATTCAAGGAATCTGTTAGGAAGCAATATCTTTTGAAATAAACATTTCTCTGAAATTCAGCATTTCTTCTCTTTAATTTTATCCTATTTAATTCTATTAATATAAATTTGTTACTTAAAAATATTAAAGAGTACTATATTTAATATTCTATTCATTTCTATCATATCTACATATTTTATTAATATACATCTCAAACAATATTGCCATGGTGTTAATAAGAGTTATTCTGAGTTGTTGCATTCTGAATGACTTCTACTTTTTTTCTCACTTAACTATATTGATTTAATTTCTTATAATTATCAAGCCTCATACCAGAGAAAGTTCTCATTCTTAAATAAATGAGGCTAGTTCACTAAAGAAAAAGATAAAAATTGATAATACTGTGTCTAACATATAGAAGCCATTCTACATATGCAGATAATGGTAGTCTTGTGTAATGTCCAATTAAGCTATGTGACTAGCAATTTATCAATGTTTCTTAGTCATATAGCTAATACTAGATTTATGTGCTGGATTTATACCCTGCAAAATATGAGGACAGAGAGCTGGCCATCTCTGTGTTGTGAAATTTGCAAAATGCTTATCACACTTTTTCATTGAGTGTGTATTTTACAAACGGGGAGAACAAACAATGGATGTGATCAAGAAACAAACAAATGGAGAATGAAGAAAGAGCAAAGAGACAAGAATAACAAAGATACAGCATAAGAATATGAATTGAGCTGTTTTTTCTAATGTACTTTGGACATATAAGAGGCATCTTCATCTCAGAAATTGACCTTGGACTTATCTAGCATATTATTCTTTTGTTGAACAACGTTAAACATCTGCTTACCAAATATTTGCTGCCATTCTAAAAACTTCTAAGCACTGTGCTCAATATGAAAACTGAAGTATTTCACAAAATCTATTCTCATAGTAGCTTTTTAAAAAAGATATTTCTGATTACATGTTCCACTTGTGCACCTGAGCACCTAGAGAAAGGAGACCTTGGGAGGACTATTTCTAACCAGCAACTGAAAACATCAACATTCTTATTCCCATAACCACACTTAATTCAGTATAATAGGTGATTTCACCTTTCTTAGAAGATTCAGTTTATTGACTTGCCCAAAAAATGTAATAATGGGGTAAGTGTGTGTATTAGTCCATTTTCATGCTGCTATGAAGACATACCTGAGACTGGGTAATTTATAAAGAAAAGAGGTTTAATTGGTTCACAGTTCTGCATGGCTAGGAATCCTCAGGAAACTTATAATCATGGTGGAAGATGAAACAGGCACATCTTACATGGTGACAGGTGAGAGAAGTTGAGGGAAGGGAGAAGCCCCTTATAAAACCATCATAAGAGGAGCTTGGGAGAAACCACCTTGGTGATTCAATTATCTCCACCTGGTCTCTCCCTTGACACTTGGGGATTATTAAAATTTAAGGTGAGATTAGGGTGGGAACACAGCCAAACCATGTCAGTGTGGAAGAAAAAAGGAAAAAGGAAAGAGGAAAGATGAAAATGGAGAAGAAAATTATCATAAATAAAACGGAAATACTGGGATAGAAGATATTCTGCAATGGGAACTGATTTCTGGTGAAAATGAACTTAAAAGCACACTATTCCCAGAACAGAAACCTAATGTATTCAATACAATTTTTCCTGGGATTACAGCTATTCCTGCCCCACAAGCTATAACTTTAAAGACAAATGTGTGGGTGTTATCTTTTTTTCCTTTTGATTGTAATTCATTGTTTTTCTTATTTCTTCCCAGGCCTTACTCAGAAAGCACCCTGCACTGGCATTTCATAAGTAAACAGAAGAAATGTCCTACTTGCAAAACTCTGAATATAGCTGAATCCCTCAAGGGCATAAAGGTTTAAGCATACAGAAGTCAAAGGCAACCTTTTTGTTCTGTGAAGGTGCTGCCATTAGGCAGCTGAGGACCAGCTGTGGGACCAACAGTCTTGGGTTGGAGCCTTTTTGAGATAAAGGAAAGACAATACCTTGGACTTAAATAAGCAATTCTGATTTCCAAGTGTTGGTAAGCAGAACAATGATCCCCCCAGAATATTCACATTTTGACTCCTGGACTTGTGAATATGTTATGTTAAATGGCCAATGGAAGAAAAGTTACATATGAAATTAAGGTTCCTAATTAACTGACTTTAAGGTAAGAATATTATGCCTGATTTACCTGTGGGCCCAATGTAACTGCAAGGGCCCTTAAACAAGGAAGAGGGAAGCAGAAGTGCCAGAACCAGAGGGACAGCATCATGAGAAGGATTTAACTGGCCATTGCTGGCTTTGAAGATGTAAGAGGGTCAAGAGACAAGAAATGTGAGTGACCTCTAGAAGCTGGAAAAGGCAAGTAAATGGATTCTCTCCGAGTGTCTGCAGAAAGAAAAGCAGCCTTGTCATCAACTTGATTGTCACTCCGTGAGACTGATTTTGGACTTCTGACTTCCGGGACCCTAAGATAACAAATTTGTGTTGTTTTTAGAACAAAGTTCCTGGTAATTTGTTACATCAATAATAAGAAATGGACACATCAAAAAAATCTAAAAAGGAGAAAAGAACAAATAAAAAGAGTAACATAAAGACCAGATGAGCACAGGGAACTCGCATGTATGCACATTCCACAAAAGAAGCTATAATGTATTACAGAAAGGAAGTCATAATAAACAAATAAATGTATATTGGAAATATGGAAAGGAATACAGAGAACAATGCAATATAAGGACAGACAAAGGCATCCAGCTATGATTTTTCTCTCTTTAGCAGTTTGAAAGACAGAAAATATTCTTTTCTTTTTTTCGGTTCTGCAGTTCTGAATTTTGAAAACTTTGCAAAAAATTAAGCATTCAGTTCAAATGCCAAATAAGAAAACTTTTAGTGCAAATTCAAAGAAAAATAAAAATAGGCATCTCATAGTTTCAACATATGTTCAAATCTTTCAAATTTGAGCGAGATAGGCAAGGTGCTTTAGGTTCCTTCGCTTCTCTCACTTCAAGCTATTTGTTAGTTAGAATGTTTGATTTTCTGATCCTCTGCCCAGAAAAATGTATTGCCAGTGGAAAGTATTGTCAATAAACAACCATAGAATTCTGCTTTAAATCGTTCTGATGCTTATAAGAAAAGACACGAATTCATTTTGCAGACATGCTTTTTCTGTTCACAATTGCAATTGAAAATTGCAGTGAGCTACTTAAAAGCAGAACCGTTGAATGGAACTTGTCTTATAACAGAACCAGTTTTAAATGGACAATTGTATACCTTAGAGCTGTCACCAGCCTTTAGCCTTGTACACAGCATACATGTAATCAGTTGCTATCATACATTGAAGATAGTTAAGAATAGAGTTACTGAGCATCTATTGTCATCACAAAAATGTGAAAGCTACTAAGGCAAATATGTGAATATAAACACAATCCCTGGCCTCAAGGTATTTAAAGTAAAATTGTTCTACCTACAATAAAATTCAGCACAGATATAATTTTACAGGTTGTGATGTTGAAATAAATTGAAAAGAAGAAATGGTAATACTTTGTTACATACTGTTTGGAAACATTCTGTAAAATTCTGGTTGTTGCATGTGGTGGCTTTACCGCCTTTAAAGACTTACTTAGAAAATAAAAATAAATATATTCTAGAAACTGCCACATTATAACTGTGGTATAATACCACATTATAATATTTAAAAGAATTAACTTTGGTCAGAGACGGTGAAATTCCAATCCTGACTGTCACCAGATGAGTGATTCAGAGCAAGTTACTCAGCCTCCCAAACCTCAGTTTCCTCAAATGTGAAACAACGTTCTTTGATAATACTTGTCTCAGAGGTTTGTTGTGAACTTTGCTTGAGGTAATGCATATAAAGCAGTTGTTACACTTTACATCCTTTCGCATATTAGGTGCTCAGTAAATACTTGTGTGGTGGTTGGTAGATATTTCAAATTATAAACACCTATAGATAAAGATTACCTTGATGTTACTATAATTTTGGGATATTTTGATCTATTTCATTTTGATAAATTCAGTTCATCTAAGGAGAAATATTGAGCATATTTTTAAAAAGTAAAAGGTTAAATGAATTTAAAACAAATTTCCCTATGTCAAATATTTTAAATGTGTCTATATTTTGAGTGTAAGAATCAAGCAGAAAATTCTGATTTAAACTCAATTTCTACTAACTGAAATCATCTTAGTGCAAAAATTTTTTCCAGAATAAGATTCTTTTAAAAAGGATTAATACACTAAAATATCTAGTTTGAAATTCCGATATGTACTAGGTAGCACTTTAAAACACACATAATGCAATAATTTTTCAGGCACATAGTCAAAAAGTTCAAGATTCAAAGTCATCTAAGAAATATGAAATTTATAAACCATAATGTGTAGAAATATAAAATTTATATTTGGATTTACTGTATTTTAATCTATGATAACTTACACACTCATTTTTATATTATTATTAAGGGCAAGAACTACAGCTTTTATTTTCAATTCATAGCATAATCCTGGCACAAAATAATTGTGCAAGCAACATTTTTTGAATGTATAAATTAATCAATTTATGTAATAACTCAACAAAACATGAGTTAAATTCAAGATAATGGCTGTTTTATTCTTATAGGCTATTCATCTACATTTTACAATATGAGTCTAGCTCTCTAAAACAATGTGATTACCTGTGAAGAATATATGTTATTTAAAAATCTTAAAATTGTTTTAATGAGTGAGATAAACTTAAAAGCTTCATGTATGCCCATAGCAAATATCGTAATTATAATCAAAATAATTAAATATCAAGCAATATGATGGTGATTTTAAACTATGTTATTCTATTTGCCTAATTACCATTACAGTTTAAATGTATTGTTTTCTCTAGTTGTCTTCAAGATATTTTGTCTTTACAGTTCTGAAGTATCATTAGAGTGTGTATTTATCATATTTATCTGACTGATAAATGTTGTACTTCCAATGATTATAGAATCATTCCTCTCATCAGGTCTAAAAAGTTATCAGCCATTAGCTCTATTTTATTTTCCTTCTACTCTGTTGAAATGCATTTAGAAAGTCTCATTCTACCCTCCCTATCACTTAGTATTCTCTTCTATACATCTTTCCATTCACTAATTCTTCTTTAACTATGTTTAAGTTGGGGATTAATATGTCTAGTGAATTTCTTATTTCACAATTATACTTTTTATTTCAGGAAGTAAATAATTTTTCTCTTTATTTTGATAGTTTCTTGATACATGTGTATGTTTTAATGAGGATGTATTTTTCTTAATTGCATATGTAGATACTCTATTTTTTATCTGATTACTGAAACTTCTGTAGTTTCTTGGAGCTTAACTTGTTGCTTTTGGCTTTAATTAACTCTTATCATTGTGGTATGCTTTATAGCGTATTTGGTAATCTGTGTTGATGAGTTTATTGCTCAGTTTTATTATATGGGAGTCTTGCAGGAATAATTTAAAATAAGAACTTAAAAAAATTCTGTTAGTAGCTTGAGGGTACCCCCAACCTAAGACCATTTTGGTATCCTTGAGAATTACAGATTAGGTAATAAATAAAACATTTAGCTTCCCCACATGTATTTTCATCCAAAGTTTTGCCTACTAAGAAGGAATCCAACCAAAGGGCAACCCCCATTCTCCAGCTGCTGGCTAGTTTGGGAAAGTTCCCTGCAGCTTTGACTTCCTGCCTCTGTGGTTCCATCTCCAAGTTGCTAAAGCCTAATCAGAAAAAAAAATGGTAAATATCCATATCATCTCTTATGATGAAAAGCTATTATGTTTTCAAAACTTAACTAAACACCCTTACAGGAAATGTTGAAAAGGTTTTTGTTTCCCATTATTTTCCCCTTTGAATTAATGGAGATCTATCTATCTATCTATCTACCGTTAGATTACATAGGTAAAACATAACTTTCATTAAGAATTATTTGGGGACTCAGATCTATCTCAAAAAATTCTTGATATTTATATTTTACTTACTTTAGATATGTGAAATATTTCTGGACATATAGAACCCTTCCTGCATCCCTAAGCACAAAGATGAGCCATGATTTATAAAAACAAACAAAATCACTACAAGTCCTAAATAGACAGAAGTTAATAATTAATACAGTCATTTTAATCTAGATTTGGGATTCCTGGCAGCACACAGAGTTATAAGGATATACACTGTGGTAGGCTGAAAAATGTCCTTCTAAAATATATCATGTCCTAATCCTGGCAACCTATAAATGTTACCTTCTATGGATAAAAGTAATCTTTACAGATGTGATTAAAGTAAGAATCTTGAGATGTGTAAATTGTCCTAGAGTATATGGGTGAGCCCTAAATGCAATCACATGTGTTCTTGTAATAGTGAAGCAGAAGGGGATTTTACATAAACAAAGCCAAATATGGTAATACACTCAAAGAAGCCAGAATTGGAGTGCCACAGCCACTAGAAGCTAGAAGAGGCAAGGAATAGATTCCATCCTAGAACCGCCAGAGCGAATGCAGCCCTGATAATAACTCTTAGCACAATAAGAGTGACTTCAGACTGCTGGCATCTGAACTGTGAGGTAATAAATTTCTGTTTTTTTAAGCCATAAAATTTGTGGTAATTTGTTACAGCAGCCACAGGAAAATTAATACACATGCGTACATACACAAGTGAGGTATAAATCACTGCTATATTTAAGATACTAGATTCAGAGAAGCATAATATCAAAAACTCTATAATTTTTTATGCACAGGTCATTTTTAAAAGATCAGTTTTTTAATTATTCAAGAAAACTACAAAAGCCTTGAAATACATTACTTCAGAAAAAATAAATCTCATTGTTTTATTACTATCTTTCTTGTTTAGAAAACTCACTTTTAAGGCTACTTTCATTGTTATTTGCTCATTGTTTTCTTGTCTGGGAGATGATGACATAAAATCAATGAAGTGTTTGTTTTTGTTGCCAAAAGCCTAATGTGAAGAAATAAAATCTACTTAGCATGAAGTTGGTCCTTTTTACAACAAATAGCTTTTATTTTTAAGCCATGTTATGTGCCTATGAAAGGAAAATTTGGATTATAGGAAGAAAACAATGGGATTTTCTTTCTAAGTACTTGCAAACATAAAAATAGCCAATACAGAAGGCTAAATAAAAAATTCTTTTTTTTTTCTTTTTTCTTTTTTGAGATGGAGTCTTGCTCTGTCACCCAGGCTGGAGTGCAGTGACACGATCTTGGCTCACTGCAACCTCCGCCTTCTGGGTTCATGCCATTCTCCTGCCTCAGCCTCCCGAGTAGCTGAGACTACAGGTGCCTGCCACCACACCTGGCTAATTTTTTGTATTTTTAGTACAGACGGAGTTTCACCGTGTTAGCCAGGATGGTCTCGATCTCCTGACCTCGTGATCCGCCTGCCTCGGCCTCCCAAAATGCTGGGATTACGGGCGTGAGCCACTGCGCCCGGCCAGTAAAAAATTCTTAAAACAAAGACATAGAAAATAATATTTTGATAAACTAGTAATCATCAATAAAAATTATTAGAAAGAGGACTTTTAACTCTTATTTACTGTTGAAATTTCATAAATCCAATTCAATTAATTCAAACTAAGACTACACTTTTAAATTTCCTTTATAAGGGAAAAGTAAAACAAAACCAAAAACCCTCAATATTTATTACATTTGATTATATATTAAGAGACACAAAATGTAACTCACTATGACATAGTCCATCAATTACTATCAATATCTCCAATGGGCATAATAGTAGAAAATAGAAAAGCAAACAATGCTTTGTACTTCAGTGCTGCCCTGAAGATTTTAGTAAATAAAGGCTGTCAACCATTGTAAAAATCTGTAAAGCTAAAAAACAGTCACCCAGGCCATCCTCAATTTTAACACTAACTGCAAGTCAGGAGAAGGTCCCTAACCTCATGCTCATGTCTGATAATTTGCTAGGAGAACTCCAGATGATTATGGAAAGTGATTATACTCCTGGTTACAGTTTATTACAGTGAAAAGATACACATTAAAATAGGCCAATGGAAGAGATGGATGGGACAGAGCCCAGAAAAGTTCCACATGAATTTCCAGCTGCTCTGTCCCAGTGGGTCATGAATAGTGGTGACTTCCTGGCAATGCTGTATGACAATGCATGCAGAATGTTGCCATCCAGGGAAGCACACTACAGCCTTCGTGTTGAGAGTTTTATTGGGTGTGGGTCCCCTAAGCCTGGTTAATCACTCATATGGTTAACCATAGTTCCCATACCCCACTTTGAATCACATTGTTAAACTATCTAATGTGGCCCAATGGTCCCAGGTAAACAAAATTGGTTTTATCAGGCATGACATTCCAAGGGCTTAAAGATCACCTCCTAGGAGCCAAGGGTGAAGACCAGATCTCTTTTTACATAAAGTTGATTTTTTTTTTACTACACATCTTCCTAATTTTTCTCATGCTGAGCAATTTCTTTATTTCGACTTTTGTAAAATAAGGTCAAATTCCAATGCTCTTCATCTTTACTCACCCTTATGCTCTTTTATTCTCTCTAGCAGCCCAAAAACATGCACAATTCAAATGAAACATTGCTTCTAAATGCTTATTTGGGAGTTGAAAAGCTATGTCTATTTTTAAAGCATGTATTTACCACAAACTGTGCTAGAAGTTCACATGCCAGGAGATAAACTGGATTTTTCAGGTATTTGTTTAGATGCAAATTGCCTAGCTGGAACCACAGTTTCTCAAAACACTATTTTTCAGCCATGTGTACATTAATGTAATGAGATGACTGTTATTTCAGTTCAAAATAAGAACTTTTCATACTAACCAAATGTTGCTGATGTACCTCTTAAACATTAAGCACAGGGCTACCAGAGAAAATAAATCATAGTGTAAGTAAGAATATGTGAAAATATCTTAGAAAACCTAACTTTTTATCCATCCATATAGACAAAATTTTAAAGAAAAATAAATAAATAAAACAAAAGGAAGATAAATGGTCTAAGTACAGAATCAGCACAGGTAGTGAGACAGAATATAATTGTGCCCATTTGTAAAACTTTCTTCATGAAATAATAGATAAGCACAGTTGTAGTAGAGTAGGTGCACTGTATCCAAGTGTTTTTGTTTGAGATTATTCATCCAGTCTTAAACAAGAGTCTTAAAGAGTTGAAACAAGCCCCATCAGTAGAGGGTGTTAGATGATTTGTTTTACAATTATAAACTCAATTTAAAGTTTGAAAGCTTTAGAATAATTAGTGAAGTATACTGTTTTTTTTCCAGAATGGGTATTATATTGGTAAAATAATGGTTTTGAACGGCACTTTTTCCATATGGTCAAAGCTATTTTCCTTACACTTTGAATATTTCTGATTCTCAGGCACAGATTACATTAATCAGTAATGACTGATGTGGACTGATTTTGTGGAGAAGTTTAGAAGAAAAGGGAGAATAATTTGAATCCTTTAGATGTCAATTGCTTTGGTATTTCTCCCTAAAATTGAATGTGTCCCTAGATAGCTGGGATAGTTTGTGCTGCGAGCTAATCTTTGAAGAATTCATTTCATATCAATTTAAAGAGCACATGTTTTATTTTCTATTTAAATGATTAAAATTCAGTCCTTGAGAATGCTAACTAATACAGGGTGATATTTAACCTGTTTAACAACTGAGGCGAATTGTCTAACTGCTAATCAGAACAGATGCTGGTGTATCTTAAAAATTAAACTTACAAAATCTGCACTGATATTATGGTAACAATTCAGTCTTTCACAAAAATGTGTTGATCCAAAATAAGAGGGAAGTCTTTATACCTCAATAAAAATGTAATATTAATGGCATATAATAGTATAACATAAGTTAAAAATATTCCCAGGATTTTACTAAAGGGATATTCTTGCTTATCCTTAAAATGACATTTCTTGACTATATTTGGTGTAGTAGGAATATCGGAAAATGCATCCACCCTAACATTATAGATAATTTGTTAATATTAGGAATAATCAATCTGGTATTCTGTACCAGGCACTCTTATGAGAGCTTCATGTAGATGAGCCAATTTAATCCTCATGACAACCTTATTAAATTGATATAATACAGCAACCTTATGATGATGACGTAGGTAGTAATATTATCACCATTTTATGGATGAAGAAAAGAAAGTACACAGAAGTTGAGTAATTGAGCAAGCTCACACAACTAGTAAGTTGCCAGCTGGAGATCAAACCTAAGGAAACTATCTCCAGAGTCAATTATCTGATAGCTATGCTGTTCGGCATTTCCCCACTTTTAGGAAGGGCTTATGCTATTATGCTCAAAGTGTTTCCTTCTTTTCAGTTCTTCTGCTTTTAACCTTGGTTTTATAAGACTTAAACATTTTCTTCTGCTTTTTTTTTTTTTACTTTACAAAAGATAAAGTAAAATAAAATTTTAAGCAAGGACTATAAACACAAACTAATATTTTTGGGAAAAATTGAAATATAAAGCATTTCACAAGACATCAAAATTTTAATTACTCAGGTGCAGTGACTTGCATTATTACCTGGCCAGCTTTTCTAGAACTTTTACATGATGCCAAAGGAACTGTTAGCTTTGCCAAAAAGTGGCCATTTGCTACCCAGTGATGACAATTACCTGTCTCCCCCTTTTCAAATTCTTAATCTCCAAATGGGAAGTATTGTCAGCCAATTTTTTAGATGTCCTTATTTGAGGAAAGGGCATCAAATCCATAGATTATGTTGAGCAGTGAATACGTCAGCAAACAAAGCCCACAACATAGAGAGTAAATAACACACGGGATGGTGCCCAACAGGCAGCAAGGTCAAGTGATGGCTGCCAAGCAATAGTTGCTTGATCAAAGGCAATGGGCCAGGCTCTCAGGATCAGGTTTGGATTAAATGATTAAACTGCTGGGTTGGAAGTGCTCACTGGGATTCCAGCTAAACCTCTGTGCCCTAAAGGAATCCCCACAGACTGAAGCAGCTGCTACTTCTGCAACAAACCTTGTCAACAACAACAAACAGGCTGAATTCACTTCTATTTCCTTAGCTTCCTAATTAACACTATGAAACACATTATGCTTTTCTAATCCAGTTTCTATAAAAATATAGTTGAACTAAATTATTTCTTCTTTGTTTATAAATGTCATCCTAAATATTCTCAATATTTTCTCAATATGATGCTCTCACTAGCCTCCATCTCTCTACCATATGTGGTAGAAATGAATCGATTTCCTTCCAGGCTACCTTCTTCCAAAAGTATTTCAGGCAGTTACCTGGGCTGTTCTCCAGATTCCTGCCACAAGCCCTTTTGCTCCCAGCTCTCCAGGGAGACCTTCTGGAAGAACAGGGACATTGCAGCCTATGCCCTGTTTTTCTTCTCCAAGTTCTACTGTTCTGACCATCCATAGTGCTCTAAAACAGGACTGTATGTCTGGCTTGTACATAGCATAAACCTCCACAGTTCTTGGAATTTTTCAAAGTGATACCACCTTTTTGTTTCAGTTATGCTTTAAAGTCTGCTTTTAATTTAAATATACTGTAAATTACTTGTCATTCTCACTGTACAGACGAAGAAAGGAGGCTCAAAAGGTTAATAGACTTGCTCACGGACACACAGTTAATAGTAGAAGAGCCATTTGTGGCCTCTAGGCTGGTGTTTGCACCAATGAACTAGTTTCCACTTCCAGAATATGTTACAGGCCTCTCTATCTCACTCTGGTACTTAATTCAGCAGGATATAGATAGTATGTGATCAATAATCCTCAGTGGAGTATATGAATTACCATTCTTAAAATACTATTATACAGTTGAAGTAACCCCTGCAAATCAATAAGCATAACATTTAGTTAAAGTGGCCCATGTGACTTTCCTCCACAGGAGCCATATTGTCTCCAGTGAAGTAAAATTAATTCTTGGGGAAGAAGACAATAAATTGTATGTACTACAATGATTTGTGGCTCAACACTATCTGTTAAAATCGTATTCCTTAGTATTTAATTTTTCTTATTAGGAAGCATTTTATTTAATTTAATTTTTCTCCTTAGATGTGTGACAATGAAAACATTGAACCCTGACCTAGAGGAAGCTACAATATTGGTGAAAAAATAAACAGTGAAGAGGGGTTCTTTAGTTCTTCCTTTTCTAATAATAATATAACAATGCTTTGATTGTTAGATATCTCCAAATCAATCATAGGATTTCATTCATTCAGCAGGTGTTTGTCAAGCACCCACTAAGTGTCTGGGTGCCAAGTATTATTCTGGCCTATGTGTCAGCATGCTGTGTACAATGAAGAATGATTCAAAAAGAAAAATACCTGCTCTGCACTCTTTATTGTTAAAGGTAGTTTGAAATCGACAAGAGGAATAGAGAAGGAACTATCACATACGCATGTGCCATTTGACCATTATTGTAATCAGTGATTTGCCAAGTTAATTCATTTTACACGTGAGAAAATGTATGAAGCATAAAAGGTTAAGCAACAAGGCAAATTCACCCAGCTATAGGGTGATCAGCTTGTCCTGTATGCCCAGGAATGCCCCAGTTTTAAATCTTAAAGTCCTTTATTCCAGATAAGCTGGGAAGTTAATCATCTTGTAACTGGTAAAGTCAGAAGAGGAATCAAATTTAAAAACTGGCAGACAAAATACAAAAAAAAAGGTCTGCTCTGTTGCGCATTTTATGCTGCCTCTTTGACCCAGTTTATTTACCTGGTCAATCTTTCACTAAAGGTTTATTTTCTAGTAATCACTTAAAAAAACATAAATACAACAACTAAACATGAAAGTTATCAAATGAAAACATAAAGAAATACACCCCCAAAGAATCATTTGGTGATCTTCTTTTTGGGTGCTGTATTTGCATTCAAAATAAGAGGGAGCAAAATTTATGACATTTGGTATGCTTAAAGGTAATTCAAAAATATCTCTGCTATAAAATATCTCTTAAAGTGTATAGATAGGGTAAGATCATGTCAGTGGTTGGGAGAGATAAGGATTGGAGAAGAACACTGCAGGTCTAAAGCAGTGAACAATGGTAGTCAACCAGGAGCCCATATCCTAACATCACAATCTGGTTGCACTTTGTGCTAAGAACAATCATAATTGTGTAGTCACAAAGCTAAAATCACCATAAATATAGCTGTTCCCTATTAATCACTATGAACATCTGCAACAATTACTCATGCAGAGAATAATGATTTAGCAGCTGTGCATGCTAGAATAAGACTTGTGTAATATTTAGGAAGACAGGGATAATGCATATATCATTCTAACAAAAGCTCCAGCATATATGATTTATGATTTTCCCTTAATGAAGTAATACAAATTATTGCTAGTTGGAGACATAAGACACAAGTATATTGCCTTGAGCAATGTCTGTTAATATTTGTTGGTATGCATTTTGTAAATTAATATAACAACCACAAAACAATTTGTGTGTATGTTTTGTTGTTTTGGTTTGGTTTTCTGTAGTTTCTTGGAAAGTTTCTCAGAGAAACTTGATTCTGAATTCACATCTACTTAAGGGGTATTTTTAAAGTAACGTGATTTCTTTGCATTCTAATAGTTTAATGGTATTTATTTCCAGTTTAGATTTTATGGTATGTGGTTGAGAGCACAGACTCAGGAGTTAGACTCGAGAGCACACAAATTGCAAGTCAACCACTGTGATACGTGTGCGGCTCTTCTTTTTCCTTGGGACTTTTCTTACTAGTTGCATTCTTTTTTTGTAATCTTTTCTTGCTAATTACATTATTTCATTAACTGTTCGAGTTTATTAATCTGGAAAGAAATGCTTCTCCCAACTACAACTCATGCCAACTCCCTTGTTCTATGTCTTCACCCCTTCACAGCCAAACTTCTCGAGTGTTTTGCATTCAGTTGTTGCATTCATGACCTCTTCTTCCCTACCTCTCTTCCACTCCCCCAACTGCTAAAAAACTAATTTTGCCCCAACTACTTCGCTGATTCTTCAAATCCTCCTCATACCTTAATCTAATAGACAACCGTGTGCCCTGATTTTTCATGTAAAAGCGTTTTACAAAATTTGGTTTCTATACTCTGTACTGCTTTCTTAAATAGTAAATATACCTTCTAGGTCTGATCAGTATTCTCCTCCAAGGCAATCTCAAAATAAGGATATTCTTTGGAGTTGTGTTCCCTAATACAATCCCGATCTCATTTATCTGTATAAATCCATTGCCCATTTAAATACTGATGATTCCTATCTTTTTCCGGATTGCTTCCAGATTGCTTCCGGATTGCTTTTCTGTCTCCACAGGTGCATTCCATGGCCAGTGTAAATCGAATGAGCCCAGAACTAAAACTACCAAGAACTCTACTCCCAAGGTAACCTCAGTTCCCAGCATCCAGGTCTCTGTCCACTACCCCCTAAATTTTAAGTGTCACTCATTCTAATTCTTTAACTCCCAAAAGTCTTTGACCTCATTGAGACCTTCAGTCTTCTCGTTGTGCCTCCTCCATTGCACATCCACTTCTCCCTTCACATAGCTGTTTAGATTCAACAACCCATTCTTACACTCATTCCATTACAAATATCCTTTGTTATATTTCCCTGGCTAAATCTGATCTACCTACTTTGTCTGGACCAAATCAGATGAATATGTCTTTAGAGAAGAACCAAGCCAATAGGGGAATCATTTTAAATCTACAGCCAGTAATTTCTTTCTCCCATAAATATACCTACTGTATTTACTTTCCACTTTCCTAGGAACATATTTTTACATTTCATCTCTAAGAAAACCTCCATAAATGCATAATCCTTCTTATTTAGATTATTAAGCTTTGGATTTCTAGTTCTCTGAGAAATAAAAGTATTCAAAAGATATTTTTCATAGGCTCCCCAAACTACATCCATTATCCTCCTACAGTTGCAGCCATACTTTATTTAATCTTGCTCATGTTATTCTTGATGATATGTTCATCTTTGTTTCTGAAGTCAACCGCTCCAATATTGTACAAGACCTATCACCTGTTGAGCAGTGATGAATAGTAATTGTCCCCTACTTTATATCATGTTTTTCTTGCCCATTAATAAACAAAATTATTTCTGTTCTTCATTAACCCCTATATCTGCCTCCAGGCATCCCATCATTTTCTTTGCTTCCTTTTAAAGCAAAATTTTTCCCAAATATTTTCATGTATTTGTCTTTCCACTATCTCCTTTTTAAAATTAAAAGCAATTTTTCTTTTGATTTTACCAAATCAGGCTGCCACAATTGGCCTACATGTATCCAAATACAAATCAATAAATCCTAAGTCAGACAATCATAACTTGGGTCTATCTGCTGTGTTGTCAGTATTAAATGCATTTTCGTCTTATAATATTTATGACGTATGATGGCTTTATTGGCATGGAACCCCATCATAAGTTGTGGAGCAATGGTCAGTTGATAAACATTACCTTGTTGGCAATATACAACATCTGATGGTGATGCTGAATCTGTCTTGAAATACTCTCTTCACTTTGCTTTAGTGGCAGCTAGCTTATAAGACAACTGTTTAAATTAGTAAAAGATACACTTCCCTCAGGCAGATGTAGCTCTGAGTAAAAACTTATGACTTGGTTGGTAGGACACTTGTTAGAATTCAGCCTCCACTTGCCCCCTAAGCAGGCATGCTTTTATTAGATTTGACCTGCCTAATGTGCCAGGCAGCCCCAAAGACAACAGTCTCTCTTAGTTCTCCTTCTTCCTTACTGCCTGCTGCCATCTTGCTTTCTTAACCTCTAAGTGTCAAAATGATCCCCGGGCTCAAGTTTAGGACTTTTACTCTTTTCTATTAAGACTAATTCACTAAATGTTCTCATCCAGTCTCCTAACTTAAATACTATGTATGTTCTCATCCAGACTCCTAACTTAAATACTATGCATCTATTGATAGCTACACTGCATATCTCCCAGTTGGACCACTATTTTCCCTGAAATCTAGAATTGTATCAGCCACTGCCTACTTGACATCTTGATTGGTAGACCTAACACTATATCACAAATACATTATGCCAACAGCCAATTTCCTGATTTTCCTCCCAAATCTGCTTTTCTCTCATCTTTCTCTTCTTAATATTTGGGAACTCAATATTTCCATTTGCTCAGGCCAAAATTTTGCTGTCATCCTTGTCTCTTCTCTTATTATCATGCTAATCTATCTGTAAACCCTGTTGATTTTACCTTCCGTAAACTCTTTAACTCCACCCTTCTCACCCCCTTCACTGCTAACAGACTGATCTAAGTCACTATGGCACACAGGAAACTATTACAATAATCTCCTACCTTGTTTCTCTTATTCTGTCCTTAGCAGTCTGCTATTAAGACACAAACCAGAATAACCTTGTTAAAACGTAATTAAGATTATTATTTCACTGCTCTTCTCAAAACATTTCAGATTTCCCCTCTCAGGGTAAATTCCAAAGACTTTTCCATGGTCACCGCCATATGTATAATCTGTTAATTGTCCATCCTGCTCCAGTCCTACTGGTCCCATTGCTATTTCTCAAATATGACACACACGCTTTCACTCAGAGTTTTTGCACAAGTTATTCTTTCTGTCTAGAGCACCTCCTACAAGTGTCCAAATGGCTCACTAACTCACTTATTTGACGTAAGTCTGTTCAAGTAGCCCCTCACATCCTATCTCCAGTCACTTGACACATAGTTCTTCTCACTGCATTCAGTCTGTTTTTCTTACTCACGTTTATATTCCCAGAACTTAAAGCAGTGCATAACACACCAGGAACACTCAGTAACCATTTGCTAAAAGAAGAATGAAAGTGCAGTTAGGAAGTAGGGAGTAAGGCCTCTCTAGTTTTATCAACATTTTATCCTTGGAAGTTCTTTTTTTCTGTAATATAACAAAAGTACTAGATTAATTATTGACACCTATGCCAATTAGATCATTTTCCAGAAAAAAAAAAAGTCAGCATTTTGTTCACTTCTTTATAGGGAGCAACTCTGACTCTACAGATATTAGTTGGAAATACAGTCAGCGTAAGTCAGTGTAATTCTTTAGCTAAGATTTTTATTTTCCACAATCAAGTTCCAATAACCACACATATTTTTCACAATTAGCTTTGAAAATTACAGCCTTTTTCATTGCTGATGTTTTAAATAAAAAAAGTGAAATCCTTTTCACAGTAGGGGTAAGATATATTTAACTTATTCTGGTTAAGCCTTTTGAAAGAATTGGTATAGAATGAGGCCTTTATTTGTAAATAATACTACAACCCAGTGTGACCACATATTTATTATTAATTAAATGCTAATGTTTATAGAAAAATTTATACCTTTTAAAGGATAAATCTTTTCTTCTTCCTTTGTAATATGCTGTATTGTGTTAGTAGACATATATATGTCTCTGAAGAATAATGTGGTTCAGAATAAGGCAGAGAGGAGAAAATGAGTTAAGAATAGTATTTATCAAACGACCCCTGAAAAGTATTGCTTCATATGAACAAAGTCATTTTCTTCAAAATACCCCTGGCAAGTGTACTATCTAAAATGATTTCTCTGTTTCAATAAGCTTTATTCAATAATAAAGCTCAATTTTCAGAGAACTCAACCCTCCTTAGTGCCTCTGAATGGCTATATACTTGGTCAGCATAATTTCCTTTGAGGTTTAAATAATTTATTTCAGAATTTGGGATTCTGCTTTCTACTCCTGATTCTTGAAAAACTCATAAAGAGAACATCATGCACGCCCCTTGTAGACACTACACTGCAGTGTATAGACATTACACAAAGGATATGACTGAAAAATTGTATACAAAGGCCCTATTTGTGAAATCATAATTAGCCAGTAAATTTACATTGGTAAATCCTTGTCTTTCCAAAAATATTCTGACAATAAACTATATATGCATGCCTATCCATATGTTCCTTATTACCAGTCTTTAAAGTCCAGTTGCAACCACCATGTTATATGCTACTAAATACAAAGAGTTTGCATTTATATGTATTTTATTTAGACATAAATGACAAAACAAATGTATAAAATGTCTATCCTCTACATGGAATAAATAATTATAATACTAAGATATGAAAAACATTTTCAAATGAAACTTTTAACTTAGCTTATTGCAAACTAGTCACCAAATACTAATATAAAAGCATAGTGCTAGTCACAGTGAAAACAATTACATAAGAAAAAGCAAACAAAATTTAGCATCCTGATAGAATGTATGCAAGAGCTTCTGAATTAAGTCCATTGCTTGATTTCACTAATGTTCATTTCTTTTTAGATTTTCAATTATGGTGAAATACACAAAACACAAAATTTACCATTTTAACCATTCTTAAGTGTATAGTCCAGTAATGCTAAGGACACTCACATTGTTGTGAAACCAATATCCTGAACTCTTTGCATCTTGCAAAACTGAAACTCTACACCCACTAAAAAACAACTCCACATTCTACCCCTGGCTCCTGGTAACCATCATTCTATTTTCTATCTCCATGAATTTGATTATCCTAAATACCACATACAAATAGAGTACCTTTGTGGTTGACTTATGTCTTTTAGCTTGATGTCCTGCAGGTTCATCCGTGTTGTAGTATGTCAGAATTTTCTTTCATTTTAGGGATGAATAATATTCCATTGTATGTATACAACACATGTTGTTTGTTAATTCATCCACACCCATGGAAACTTGAGTTTCTCCCATCATTTGACCATTGTGAATAATTTGTTTTGATATAGTAGCCATTCTAATGAGTGTGAGGGGTTTTCTCCTTGTGGTTTTGTTTACTAATGTGTTTTTTAAAATTTCTTCTATTAACAAGCCTTTTTAGAACAGGCTGGTTGAAATGATCTGGTTAAGGAAAAATGAGATGGCAAAAAAATAGCAATAGAGTGTCATTTTTTGGAGACAGAGAATAAGAAATAATAAAAAGAACATTAAAAGGCCACTATAATCAGTACTAGAGACTATAGCGTAATGACAATATGAACTTCAAATGAAAAACATAAGTTTGCTGTAGAAATTTAAGCATCTCAAAATGAATTGGACTTTATACCTTATGGACACATGAAGTAGCTGTTATGCCTCCTTGAATCACTGGAGACATCTTCGGTGTAAGAAAATATTTAAATATAGCTAAAGCTATATTCTCTTCAGTGTAAGAGAATATTTAAATATAGCTATAGTGAAGAGTTGTTTGTTTCATTTTTAATCATAAAAAAGAGATTCAGGTTTTTGGCATACAAAGATAACTCACTTTTTCTTCCCTCGAGTAGCTTCTCTCAGGTTAAGTTTATATAGATACACATATATATTATGCACATATGTGTATACATATTATACACAGATATATAAGCTTAATATGTATATATTATAGCTATACATATATTACATATATGATACATATATACACGTATATAAATACACATCGAGACACATGCATATATGTATGTATATACACATGTATATGCATAGACATGTATCTCTCATATATGTATATATACATACATATATAAATATATGTCTGTGTCTCTCATATATGTATGTATCCCTATGTGAACAATAATTGTAGTGTATGTTCAAGTTCGTCATGTCTGCCATTGGTATTAAAATGTATTCTATACGTACTTTATATTCACTCTGTGTGTTTTTGTATATACACTCACCCACACAACAGATGCAGGTTAATAAACCACTTCTGTTTTCTAGGTTCCCTAGGGAATATATTACTAACTATATTCTTTGTGAATATGAGCCCTCAGAATTTATTTTTAAATCATTCAGATGTGGTAGCTATGCCAGAGATGATGCTATTCAACAGAAAACAAGTATATTAAATGTCTTTAAAACACTGTAAAGCAAATATCACAAAAAGTCCTTTTAAAATGAACCCAATCAAAGTCAATAACCAGTCAAATTTATTAGATTGCTCCTATGAGCACCTTTCCTCCTGTACCTGCTTTCCCTTAGTTTTCAGACTGCGACAACAGTGCTCAGCTGTGTCTCTGCTTACACTGTTCTCCAGAGCATCCAAGACACACTCCCCCTCAGGTTCCCTGAGTTCAGAGTTTTCTCGAGTTTAAACCTGTATAGCTCCCCTTACAGAAGCTGCAGCCTATGTGGAGAGATGATGGGTACAGAATTAACATCAGAATCACTCCTGAGGCATTCTCCAAAAGGAACACTTTTAGTAGAGATGAGAACATTTCACGGCCTATTTTCACAGCACAGAATAAGCTCTGTTCTTTACCAAGAAATCTCAAAAAGCCAAAGATGGCTTTAAAAATTCAAACTATAAGGTCTTCTGATGTCTACTTCAGTAAAAATAATGAAAGAAGCCATGAAATTTTCTTAAAGCAAAAGAAACTCTAGTATTCAAACATTTCTGATTCAAAGACAGCTTTTGGAGGAAATATAAAGACTAATAAAATAAAGTCCAGAAGAACTTAACTATAACTTGAAATAAACTTTTATTCAAAACCTCACATTTTAATATTGTTTTCAATTTTAGTTCATATCAAAACATACTATAAGATATATTTTCTCCTAAAGGTGATTAAGATAACCATCCCCTTGTACATGGCTTCATGTAAGATACATGTTATCAAAATGAAATCAGTTTGGGTAAGGTAACAGTTAATACAAGATTAGACTTATGCTTTATTAATTATGGACACCAAATCTCAACAACAATCCACAAAACCCAGATATCTGCAAACAAGTATGTCTGGATTTTTGTTTAAATCAAGAAATGATAGGTTAATTTGAGAATTGATTAACTGTCTCTATACAATACATATAAAGTACACTATACTACTCAGATTATATAACCATATTACTCCCATAAATGTTAAACATGAATATTCTAAATTAATGTTAAGTACCAACATGACAAAAAATAACAAAACTATAAAACTGTTGAAATAAAGTAGTAGGGGTGCTAATTTACATAGCGTTATTTAAAATGGCTTTTTGGAGAAAGAAATATCTATTCTGAAACCTACAATATTAAAAATAATTTTGCGTGTGAAGTAGATAAGTGGCAGGAAGGTGGCCAGGAGCAGGTGCTTTTTGCAAGCAGTCTCCATTATTGGAGATGGCATGCATAAAGGTAGTGGAGCAGAAACGACTATCACCTGATCTAAGAAAAGAATAAAGCTAGAAGTTACTGAAGCTCAATGGTGGCCAGAAGGATGTGAAATGAGGTTAAAGAGAAAAGTAGGATCCGTATTGAAGTCCAACATGCCTCGGTAAGAAATCTGAATGCTAGCTTAAGTCACTGGAAGCCACTGGTTTTAAGCTGGGAAGTGAAATAATCCAGTTTATGTTTGGACTGACCACTTTTGCTGCTTGCTGCTTTTGGGGAATAGATTGGAGTGGTAAGTGCAAGTCCCAAACAACCAGTTAGGAGACTCTTGCAGCAATTAAAGTAGAGTTGATAGTGAATGTGGCTAGAGGAAGGTCATTGGAGATGGAGATGTGGGGACAAATTTAAAATATATTTTGGAAGCTAATTAAACAAGATAATTGATAGAATGTGGAAGTGAAGGAGAAGAAGAAATAAAGAGGGGGGAGGGATAGCATTAGGAGATATACCTAATGTAAATGACGAGTTAATGGGTGCAGCACACCAACATGGCACATGTATACATATGTAAGAAACCTGCATGTTGTGCACATGTACCCTAAAACTTAAAGTATAATTAAAAAAAAAAAAGAGAGACTCCTTACCCACAGCTTAAAACATTTAGTAATTAATGGGTGCCATTTACTAACAAATAAGCTTATTTGAGAAGAAGGATTACATGTTCAGGGGACCCGTAATATAAGGGTAAGATAAGGTTTTCTGGAGAAATTTACTAGTAGAGTAGAAACACACTTCATGGGTCCCTGTCTTCTCACTATCCTCTAAGTTGCATGCTTGGATCAGGTATAGCTTGCTTCACTAAACAGCATTTTCCAACAAAGGGGCCCTCTTACCCATTGTTTTACATATTCGTAGGTAATTGAGGTTGAAGAAATATTTTCTTGACCACTGAATAGTGTAAGTTCGCTGATAAAGAAAAAGGCTTCATAATGGGTACCTCTGGAGCTCAGTTGTCTGGACTTCCTTTGTGATAGCTCAGATATGCTGAACAAAACTTGCTAAACTCCTAAAACAGGAGAGAAAATGAGTCTCCAGAGCTCTCTGAATTTGGCTGTCCTCAGAAAGAGAGAAAAATCAAAAGATTGGGATGTTTGTAGGCTATGCAACAGTGAAAAGCAAGCAGGAAATTTGAAATGGTAAGGGAACAGCTGGATTTAAAATATACATTTGAATATATATTTCAGGTAAGAACCATAGTACTGATAGTCACAAACAGGGAGATGGGAGAGGACAAAAGACTTTGCAAATACCCGTAATTAAAGGGAGGTTAGAAGGGGAATATCTGAGAAAGGAGAATAAGAATAATTGATTAAAGAAACAGGGGGAAAAAAAAAACTCTCAGTGTATTTTCACCTTAAGCTAAAAGCTGTTGGCGGGGAGATAGGGAGGGCTGCAAAATGGAAGGTATGGTCAGCTGTGTAGACTGCTATGAGTGTTTATAAGACAAACACAGAATCTGCAGACAGCTGCTGAGAATCAGAAGGGTTACTAAGTGATGTACTAAGATTCACTTAGACGTTAGAAAAAAATAAATTTCTAAAATATTTTCTAATAAAAATAAACAAGCATATGTAAAAGATGTAAAATGTTTGTTAGTCAAGTGTAAAGTTATAAAATAAACCGAACATTTTCCCTAAGCTGACTTTTTGCTTCATATCTTATTATTAATTTTGACTACATTTGTTCTAAGTCTGAGAGTAGAGCCTAGAGTCATACTTCTGGTGTGTCAGGCATTCCAGAAGCCATCATGGTACTGATTGATATTTCATAAATTACACTTATTAGAGTATTTTTAAAGGACAAAAGACTTGCATGATGCATCTGTGGGGCCTGGGGCCACAACATATGCTGTACTTCCAATGCATTTATATCAGTCCAGACATGAAACTTCATTGAAACTTGTATGTGAGATTAAATTTGCAAAGTTGGCTATCAATCAGTGTCAGAAAACACAATGATGCATGAGGCGTAGAAATACAAGCAAAAAAAAAAAAAAATTAGCCTGCATGATAAAAAATGTCAATTAAAAAAATCTCATTTAAAATTGTTATTTTAATAGCTTGTGTGCTTCACTGTGTTCAGCAGAAAGACCCAGTAAAGTTCAAGTAAGCTCTTCAAATACTAAGATGTCGAAAGTTAAATCTAAACATACAATCATTTTTTTGAACTCACTTTAGTCAATATAGGAAAGTTGTTTATAACTACAACTCTCTAGTGGTATTTGTTTCTAGTAACTGATGAAATGAAAATAGATTCATATTTCTACCTCAAAAGATGTGTCTAAGTGTGAAAGTTTATCTAAACATATACTTGCTGAATTTAAACCCATTCTTAGTTTTTCAATAAAATAGACATATGTGACATTAAATTAGTCTCTACTTTTTAAACTTATGAAATGAGCTTTTTAAATCTGTCTTCTGGGTCATTTATCTAATTTTATGTTATTTTGTGCTTTTAAATCACTTTGATACCCAGAATTTGTATTCATGTTATCCCTTTAATGTAAGTTATATTGCAGACAATATGCTTCATACAAAAATTCTAGTTTTATAATTCCTCCTTCTTAAAAATCTAGACGACCATTTTCTTTTTAAGTTTTTAGAAGTAATACAAAACTTACACTGTTTAATTTGTTCTCTCTTCTACCTACTAATTCACAGTAATATTCTAATAATTTTCACTCAGTTTTGCCTCAATGTCCACATCAGTAAAATAAGAGTATTCAAATGAAACTTTTTATGGGCAACCTATATCCATTAAAACATTCCAGTTAAAAATACAGTGGTAGCAAATGGAGTAGGAGAGTGAGGTGTAGAAGGAAGTGAAGGAGGAGGAGCAGACGAAGGTGAAGGAGGAGCAGAAGAAGGTGAAGGAGGAGAAGAAGAAGGAGAGGAAGAAAGAGAAGGATAAGAGGATAAGGAGAAGAAGAAGAAAGAGGTGGAGGAGGGAGAGGAATAGGAGGAGGAAGAGGGGTAGGAGGAGGAGGAGGATAGGAAGAAACTCAGATCACAGGGGAACCCAATAAGGGCTTGCAAGTCTGAATAGATTTGCAATGATATTTAAGTCCATAGGATCTAAATTTTCCTAGAGAAAAATGGAGGCAGAGCATCTTTTTGTAAACAAATTACCTGCTATAAATTTGCTTTATCCTATTAAAGTATCATGGAACTTTCAAAAGAAATAGAGTAATTTTCTGATAACTATAGATAGACTTCAACAACTTTATGAAGTGTTTAGTTTGAGTTCATTTCAGTCTCAGAAGGCACTTTAAATTTAATCTCACTTAATTTGCTTGGACATCTTTAATCAAACCACTCATGTGGACCATCAGTGATAGTTTTCACCCAGTTTTACACCTGAGCTGACTGAGGCAAGAGAATTAAATAATGTGTGCAACTCACAAGGTGAGTTAATGATGCAGTTGAAGGTAGAAAATGGCACTTTTGTCTTCCTTTTAGCCATTATTTCCCAACACTTAAACAACTTTGTTTTATCATTGGATGGAGAATTACACATTTAGAAACCAGATATGTTAATGAGCAATCAGTAGGCTGCTGTTAAATGATTTTTTAAAATATCTTCAGAATAGAATAGGGCAAAAAGAAAAATCACATCCTTTCTGCAAGAGTTCAACATAGAAAAATAATCCCTAATGTTTATTCTTTATTTTCTTATCACTCCCACTCCACCATTCATTACAATTATTCCTACAGGAGGCTTCATAAAGTCCTATTACTCTTATGTCCACTTTTATGTGAATTTCCTACCTTTCTCTTGTGTTTGGTTTATCTAGCCTAATTCATTTATTCATTAGTTTAGTCGTTTATCTGTGATGGTGCCTTATTAGGTATTGGTTTACAAAGATAAACAAAACAGATCTCTTCCTTTAAAATGATCATAGTCTGAAAGGGAAGGACAGAAGCAACTAAACAATATAGTGTCAATAAATATTTCTAAAGTACAAAATAGGGAGAGTGTGACATATTGAGTCCAAAAAAGATCTTAGAAAATATGATTATTAAGTCCATGCAGATAGACATTGGGTTCACTTAACAATTATTTAAAATGATGACTAACAGCATTTAACAAACCAGATACAACTGTAAGAGTCATAATATTAACTTCATGGTTTATCAGCACCAAATAGGCTCTACTCTCTGACCCAAAGCAATTGATAGAGCATGCGTTACTACTTGGTTCTTAAAGTAAATACAAGTGAGCCTACTAATACATCAACCCTGATTGATTTTAATTTTCCCCACTGTATTAGTACATTCTTGCACTGCTATAAAGAAATACCTGAGACTGGGTAATTTATTTTAAAAAATAGAGGTTTAATTAGCTCACAGTTTTGCAGGCTACATAGGAAGCACGGTGACATCAGCTTACAGGGAGGCCTCAGGGAACTTATAATCATGGTGGAAGGCAAAGCAGGAGCAGGCATGTCTTACCTGGCCAGAGTAGGAGGAAGAGAGAGGGGAGAGGTTCCACATACTCTTAAAAAGCCAGATCTCCTGAGAACTCTGTCATGAGAATGGCACCAAGGTGATGGTGCTAAACCATTTATAAAGGATCTACCCCCATGATCAAATCATCTTCCAGCACGCCCCACTTCCAACATTGGGGATGACATTTCAACATGAGATTTGGTTGGGGACACAAATTCAAACCATATCATTCCTCCCCTGCCCCCTCCAAAATCTCATGTTCTTATCATACTTAAAAATAAAATCATGACTTCTCAAGAGTCCCCCAAATTCTTAACTTATTCTAGCATTAACTCAAAAGTCCAAATCTCATCTGATAAAAGGCTAGTCCCTTCTGCCTGTGAGCCTGTAAAATCAAAAACAGTCTATTTACTTCCAAGAGACAATGGGGCTATAGGCATTAGGTAAATACTCCCATTCCAAAAGGGAGAAATTGGCCAAAAATAGGGGCTAAGGGCCCCATGCAAGTCCAAAACCCAGCAGTGCAGTCATTAAATCTTAAAGCTCCAAAAAATTACCTCCTTTGACTCCATTTCTCACATCCAGGGCATACTGGTGCAAAAGGTAGGCTCCCAAGGCCTTGGGCAGCTCCACCCCTGTGGCTTTGCAGGTTTCAGGCTCCAGAGTTGCTCTCAAGGTCTGGTGTTGTGTGTCTATGGCTCTTCTAGACTGAGGGTGCAAGCTATTGGTGGATCTACCAATCTGGGGTCTGGAGGATGATGGTACTCATCTGAAGCTCCACTAGGTAGTGCCCCAGTGGGGACTCTGTGTGGGGGTTCTAACCTCACATTTTCTCTCTGCACTGTAGTAAAGGATCTCCATGAAAAGCAGCAAGTTTCTGTCTGGGCATCCAGGCTATTCCATGCATCCTCTGAAACCTAGGTGGAGGTTTTCAAGCCTCAACTCTTTCATTCTGTGCACCAGCAGGCGTAACACCAGATGAAAGCCACCAAGGCTTATGGTTTACACCCTCTGAAGCAGCAGCCTAAGCTGTACTGGGGCTCCTTTGAGTCCCAGCTGTAGCTGGAGTGACTGGGATATGGGAAGCAGTGTCCCAAGGCATGGCAGCTGGGCCCTGGGCCTGGCCCAGGAAACCGTTTAATTTTCCTAAACCTCTGGGCCTGTGATGGGAGGGGTTACAGGGAAGGTCTTTAAAATGTCTTTGAGGCTTTCTCCCTATTGTCTTGGATATTAGCATTTATCTTCCTTTTAGTTATGCAATTTATGCAGCCTGTTTGGATTCCTCCCCAGAAAATGGGCTTTTCTTTTCTACCACATGGTCAGGCTTCAAATTTCCCAAACTTGGCCGGGCGCAGTGGCTCATGCCTGTGATCCCAACACTTTAGAAGGCCGAGGTGGATGGATCACAAGGTCAGGAGATCGAGAACATCCTGGCTAACATGATGAAACCCCGTCTGTACTAAAAATACAAAAAATTAGCCAGGCGTGGTGGTGGGTGCCTGTGGTCCCAGCTACTTGGGAGGCCGAGGCAGGAGAATGGTGTGAACCTGGGAGGCGGAGCTTGCAGTGAGCCAAGATCGTGCTACTGCACTCCAGCCTGGGCGAAAGAACGAGACTCTGTCTCAAAAAAAAAAAAAAAAATTCCCTAACTTTTATGCTGTGTTTCCCATTTTAATATAAGTTCCAGTTTAAGTTATTTCTTTGCTCACTTATATAAGCATAGGTTGTTAGAAGCAGTCAGATTACATCTTGAATGCTTTGCTGCTTAGAAATTTCTTCTGCAAGATACCCTAAATCATCATTCTCAAGTTCAAAATTCCATAGATCTCTAGGGCAAGGGCAAAATGCAGCCAACTTCATTCTCAAGTTCAAAGTTCCATAGATCTTAGGGCAGGGGCAAAATATAGCCAACTCCTTTGTTAACACATAATAAAAGTGACCTTTACTCCAGTTCCCAAGAAGTTCCTCATTTTTATCTGAGACCTCATCAGCCTCGACTTCATTGTCTATATGCCTCATTTGAGGCATAACCATTTAACAAGTGTTTAGGAAGTTCCAAACTTTTCTTCCTCTTCCTATCTTCTTTTAAGCCCTCTAAACTGTTTCAACATGTGCCTATGACCCAGTTCCAAAGTAACTTCCTAATTTTCATGTATCTTTAGAGCAATGCCTCACTCCTTGGTACCAATTTTCTGTATTAGTTCATTCTTGCACTGCTGTAAAGCAATACAAGAGACTGGGTAATTTACAAAGAAAATAGGTCTAATTGGCTCATGGTTCTGCAGGCTGTACAGGAAGCATGCTGATAACAGCTTTTGGGGAGTCCTCAGGGAACTTACAATCATGGCAGAAGGCAAAGGCGGAGCAAGCATGTCTTACATTGCTGGAGCAGGAGGAAGGGGGTTGTGCCACACACCTTTAAATAAACAGATCTCATGAGAACAGCACCACAGGGATAGTGCTAAACCATTTATGAAGGATCTAACTCCATGATCACACCACCTCCCATCAGGCTTCACCTCCAACATTGGGGGTTACAATTTCACATGAGATTTGGGCAGGGACAGAGATTCAAACCATATCACCCATTTTTACTGGGCTCTGGAATTATAAACAAAAGGCAATGGCATTCCATTACTTGGGTGTGCATTTGGGGAATATTGTAAAAGGAAATCAAGCAAAAAGAAGCTTCAGCATAAGCCTTTATTCAAAACACCTCAGTCATTTCTTGGGAAAGAAGGGGAGAAATTTCATAGAACTTTAACAGGAATCAGCCCACGTTCTGACAGTTTCAAAACTATTTCATCAAAAATACTTCTTGGAATGCTAAGAATTTTTTGTGTGATTTGGCAGTTACTGGTAGGGCAATTGAGATTTATTAAGAATGATGAGGCAGAAGAGTTCAGGATGAAGGTCATGAACAAGAAGGAGCATGGATAACAAGTTTTGAAGGCTTACAACTCTCCTAGAAGTTAGACTAGGTCAGTGCTTTTTCCTCTCTCCAGCAAGGGGAGCTATATCCAATGTCATTTTCCCATGAAACTAGGGGCTGAAAGCTTTGGGCAGCTGTATCTTTCAGCACTCTGAAACATGTTGCACCAAATTTGAAACTAATTGGGACCTCAAAACAAATGTTCATTTCACCATTATTATACTTGCCATATAAAACAGTATCTGAATCTGACTAAAGAAAGATGGAAATAGAATTTCTTGGAAATCAATTACTTATTTTGCATACATATGCTTTATTCTATTAAAATATCATAGAATTTTAGAAAGAAATAGAATAATTCCTCTGGTTATAATAACAATATTTTAATATATAGAAAGGGAGAGACTCAGGAGTCAAAGTCCTTCCACTGGACCATGCTCTAGGGTGCTTCCAGTTGAATCCCAGCCCAGAAAATGTGATCCTATACCTCCTGGCCCTTCTATTTCTGAGTTCAAGCCTGCTGCAACCAACACTTACTGGTGATTACCTCAAGCCCCAAACCATCCATTAGGCTTAATTGTGAAAAAAAATAATCTGCAACACGGAAGGATGTGTCACTCATAGGGAGAATGAATAAAATTATTTGGAACATGTTGAAAATTTCTAATTATGGCCAATTATAAATATATTCTGTTAAAGGAAAATATCCTTTAAGCATATTTGAATCATTCTTGAGTTGAACTATTATAAATAAGCTAATTTTAAAAAATTATCATGGCTACAAATCAAGTAAGCTTTGATGCAGCAAGCCCACATAGGGGTACCCTCATATGCTGAACAAAGATTAGGTAAACTACTCTGCTCCACATACCATGCAACATCGTGGTATTCCTTTTGTAAAGAACCAAGAAACAATTCTAGAGATTTAATGATGTATTATTGAGCAAATAAATCATACTGTGCTGGTTCAGGTTAGAGAAATAATTCAAAAATTTAACTATCAAATAAAACTACATCTGGACATAGCTAAGAAAAAAACTTTATTCAAAGGATTATTGCAGCACAGGGAAGGAACTATTTGCAATAGCTGGAGGGAGACTATTGCAAAAGGGAGAAATCTTTAATCATAAGAACTGTAAGTATATCAAAAGTCAGGCAGAAAAGAACTCTTATGGAATAAATAAGTCTAGAAAAAAATAAGTGTGGAGTGGGTGGTGTGATTAGACAGTTGATCATTTAATTATTTGCCCTGAGGTCATCCTATTCTCAGAAGACAATGAGGAGTGGCTGTGTGCTAGCTCAGGGTGAGCAGGGGCCAAAGCTCAGGGGCCTGGGAGAAGAGAAGCTTATTTAAAATTTGGTTTTTGGTGTGATTACTTTTGGCATCTTTGTCATAAAATCTTTACCAGTTCCTATGACCAGAATATTAGTGCATAGGTTATCTTCCAGGCTTTTTATAGCTCTGGGTTTTACATTTTAAACCATCTTTCATCCATCTTGAGCTGATTTTTGTATATCGTGTAAGGAAGGGGTCCAATTTCAATCTGCATATGGCTAGTCAGTTATCTCAGCACAATTTACTAAATACAGAATCCTTTCCCTGTTGCTTTTTTGTCAGCTTTGTTGAAGATCAGATGGTCATAGGTCTGTGGCCTTATTTCTGGGCTCTCAATTCTGTTCCTTTGTTCTATGTGTTTGTTTTTGTACTAGCATTATGCTGTTTTGGTTACTATAGCCCTGTAATATAGTTTGAAGTTGGGTAACATGATGTCTTCAGCTTTGTTTCTTTTGCTTAGGATTGCCCTGGCTATTTGGGCTCGCTTTTGGTTCCATATGAATTTTAAAATTTTCTTTTTTCCAGTTCTGTGAAGAATGTCATTGGTGATTTGATAGGAATAGTATTTAATCTGAAAATTACTTTGGGTAGTATACCCATTTTAATGATATTGATTCTTCCATTTGTTTGTGTCATCTGATTTCTTTGAGAAGTGTTTAGTAATCCTTGGTGTAGAGATCTTTCACCTCTCTGATATGCTGTATTCCTAGGTGTATTGCATATTCATAGGTATTTCCTTCTTTTACGTGTGGCAATTGTGAATGCAATTGCCTTCCTGATTTGGCTCTTGGCTTGGCTGTTGTTGGTATATAGGAATGCTAGTGATTTTTGTATGTTTATTTTATACCCTGAAACTGCTGAAGTTTATCAGCTGAAGGAGTTTTGGGATGACACTCTATAGAGTTCTCGATATAGAATCATGTCATCTACAAACAGGGATAGTTTGACTTCCTCTCTTCCTATTTGGGACCTTAATTTCTTTCTCTTGGCTAAACTTCCAATACTATGTTGAATAGGAGTGGTGAGAGAGGGTATTCTTGTCTTGTTTGGGTTTTCAAGGATAATGTTTCCAGATTTTTCCCGATCAATATGATGTTGGCATTGGGTTTGTCATAGAGGGCTTTTATTATTTTGAGTTACATTCCTTCAATACCTAGTTTATTGAGTTTTTAACATGAAGGGATGTTGAATTTTATCAGAAGCCTTTCTGTATATATTGAGATGATCATATGGTTTTTGTCTTTAGTTCTATTTATGTAGTGAGCCATATAACCTAGCTGGTTGTGTAAACAGATAGTAACCTACTCTTATGCCAATCACTGAGTTTCAGTCAATCAAAGATGGCCAACCATTCACACCCTGTTCAAATAAGGTAAGTTCCCAACTGTAACCAACCCAGCTGTTTCTGTACCTCATTTCCATTTTTCTGTATGTCACTTTCCTTTTTCTGATCATAAATCTTCTTTGACCATGTATTAGTGCTAGAGAATCTGCAAACCTATTCTGGTTTGGGGGCTGCCCAATTTGCCTGTCATTCTTTACTCAATTAAACTCTGTTTAATTTAATTTGTCTAAGGTTTTTCTTTTAACAGAGGTATTTGGTTAGTGGAGAGAAACAATTCAGCTAATTATTTTTGAGGCATAGCATGGGAATTTGGAGGGTCCACGTTTGTGTCTGGATTTGCCATAGATAAACCAAGTGGTTATCCAGAAGTCTTATGTAAGCATGTGGGGAAGGCTGCTTCTTTGCTGTCTTTTCTTGAAACAAAAAAGAGGGGGTGGGTTTCTTATCACTGTCCTTCCTTGTTTTCTAGGATCCTAGGGCTCAGGTAAAATTCAACATTTTCACAAGTTACTGAAATTTTTCTCTTTATTGAAAGCAATACTCTGTCTTTCTCAAATATCTTTTTATGAATAGATTTGTGGCAGTTCCCTGCAGCAGAATATAAAGAGCCACCTGAAAATTTCATTATGATACTTTCTGTACTAGAAAAAGTGGATTCACTAATCTGTGTTCCACTATCTGACTGTCTGACAAAGAAGCTTGGATATTTTTTCAAGTATATTCAGCTCTAACGGAGAAAGAATCTTCTTTTCTTCTTTCAGATCAGTATTGATTTTTGGCTATCTTAAAGACCCATATGAACATGCCCAGAGGCAAGAATTCGATTTTCTATTCACCTACTGCATGTCTGCAGGAGGTAGAACTCTGTGTTTATCTCACACAATTGTCGTGTCTCAGCACATGTGGCAGCCTGATATTCAAATAAACAATGGTTAGTGATAATGAAACACTAGTGAACCCATATTTTTGCAATGAAGTAAAGTTTATAAGTCATTTGTAATCAGCATTTCTAATGTACTTTGAATATGAAGTTCATGAATAACCCATCGGTTCATTGGGAAACTGTATTATGGGGCAATCATGTTACAATTTCTGTTAGTAAAACTACTCTGTAATCAATTCCATACATGTGAGGACTGCAAAACAAATGATCTAAAATCACTTTATAAATGTACAAAAATGAATTAACTGAAATGTATTCTTTTAACTTGAAGTGACTCATGCAAATGTGAAAATGAACACATACTATTAAATGAGAACACAGGCTATTTATTCAGAATTTGCTATATCAGGACAATTAGCCACCATAATTCATATTTGACAGAGTTTTAAAGGCTGATAGAGTTTTAAATGCAGACAGAGCAGTGGAAAAGCTTCATAATGGAAAATGAAAAATGCAAAAGCTTGACGTATTCTCTGAAGGGATGTTGTAAGCATGGGGAAGCTGCAAGTGGGTTAACTAAAAATAGAGCATATTGTATGATTGGTTTAGGAGAGATATTTACTTTCTTTGGTCCTGAGTTAGAATCAGGGCTAATAATAATGATGAAGAAGAAAAAGAAGAAGAAGAAGAAAGAAGAAGAAGGAGGAGAAGGAGAAGGGGAAGGAGAAAAAAGGGAGAGGAGGAAGAGGAGGAGGAGAGGATGAAGTGACGGAGGAACCTGGTAGTTATTGGTCAAGCCCTAATTGTTTTGGGCCAATTGCTGCAGAGTTTTGGTTTGGCTTCCTGGGCTGGCTACTGCCAAATTCTGTTGTCATATATGGTCTGTCCATTGTTTGTTTGCATATTTAGGCTCACATAAAATTATACAGTTTATAGTAATAATTTAATGATTTTCCATTGAGACATTGCATTTCATGATAGAAAATTCTCAAGCTTATACATTGAAACAAACTGATAGAAGAGAATATGGTATTAGTTTAATTACTCCTAAGGAGTACCTGCTCTAGAGAAAAGCATGTTAACTCATCAGGATCTGTAGATTAACACTACTGTGCTAAGTTCTAAAAGAACTCAGTTAATGTTTCCATTCTCTAATATTGAATAACATATATTTAGTCCATTATAAGAAACCAGTTGTCTTTCAGTTTAAAAGACTAGCCTTTCTGCAGGCTAAAAATATTGTCTAATATAAAACTGATACTTTCAAAAGACATTTTTTTAGCCTAGAGTAGAAATAATTCTCAAAAGCCCTAAAGATCTAATCTTGAGTATATTTTGCAACATCATTTAATGCTCCCCAGAAATAAGAAATACAAAACAGCAAAGGCATAGAAAGCAAAGGCAATAGAGAAGCAACAAAGAAAAACACAAGCAACAATGAACGAAACAATAAAGTTAAAGGCAGAATACAAGTTGAAATTAAGAACAGAGCCACTAAAGAAAACAAAGGTCAACAAATCTCTGGCAAGACTTATAATGAGAAAAAAGAAAGAAGATACAAATGAACAATATAAAAAATGAAAATGTGAAAAATAGAAGCAAGCATTTAACAAATAAAATAAAAATAGCAACAACTGCATAAACATACAGAAGAGCTAATTAACAAAAAAATAGAGAATACCAAAACTGGCACGCGAATGAATTGAAATGAGAAAAAAAATAAATATTGAAAGAATTTAAATGGTAATCTTAATGTACCCAGATTAAGATGCTGTTATGGTCAAGTAAACAATCATTCTTACATGAGTTTATATGAAGGAAAAAAAAGAACAAAAAAAAAGAGTGAGGAATATCTGTCCATCTAAGATAATCTGGCTGGCATAACTTTGATAAAAATAGTGTATAAAATAAGACCCAAATAACAAATATACAAAGAAGAGAACATTTTAAATATAACTTTAGCTAATTCTGTATATCTGTAATTATACAGCATGATCAATGACATAATGCAATTTATGTGAATTAAATTATCATACATAACTCCATATCTAATATTTTAAGGATACATACATTTTCCTGGGTATTTCTTTATATTAAACACATTAGCCAGGGTGCCATTTGAAGGAAAGTGAGTGGCATTTGTGATACAGTTAAAAGAAAATATAATAAAACCAAATAAATTAGTTTGTAATGAACAGAAAAACTTAGTTCTTAACAGGTTGATGGGGGAGACATTTTGATGTAACTAAAGCCCTGTGGCCCCCTCTTAAGAAATTACTGGGTGAAGCTTTCATACAGCACTAGATGACATACCAGTCCTGAGTATTGTGGGTGTCATAAAAGGATTGAAAGTGTATTATAAAAACTAAAAATGCCATTGGTAGGAGACACAAAAAGGTAAGAAACTAACATATTTGACATTTTGGAATTTTATACTTCTACTTTTACGTGTTATTTTTCTGCCTAGTAATTTCTTTTTTTTTTTTTAACGGAGTCTCGGTCTGTCACCAGGCTGGAGTGCAGTGGCACGATCTCTGCTCACTGCAACCTCCGTCTCCCAGGTTCAAGTTATTCTCCTGCCTCAGCCTCCCGAGTAGCTGCGACTACAGGTGCATGCCACAACGCCCAGCTAATTTTTTTTTTTTTTGTATTTTTAGTAGAGGTGCGGTTTCACCGTGTTGGCCAAGATGGTCTCGATCTCTTGACCTCGTAATCCACCCACCTCAGCCTCCCAAAGTGCTGGGATTACAGGCGTGAGCCACCGCGCCTGGCCTCTGCCTAACAATTTTTAATTTGATTCCAAATGTTTGGAAACCAGAAATTAGGAAGACCTACAGGGGGAAAAAAAAGAAAAACAAAACAAAACAAATAGTCTTTTAGAAAGACTTTACAAAGCAATTGGATAAAGACAATAACACTCAGCATTAAATTTGTGAAAATGTCATTACTATTATTTTAGCATTATAAATACATTATCTTGTATAATTTCAACATTCTTCCATTTTCTGAGTTTGTTCTTAGTGCCAAGCGCAACATTATGCTGGGAATATAAGGAAAATGAGGCCTGACTTCTGATTTCAGAGAGCTCACTTTCTAACTAGTGTTTACCACATTTCCTCAAGTACCCATGTGGACCAAATACATTCTTTTATTTTAGTGCCTCACATTTAAGTAAAATGTTCTTTCATTTTATTATTTGTATTTTACAATATTAGAATCTAATGATCTAATTATTTTTATGTGTAAATAATTTTCTATTATCACTTCATAATGGGATAGTTAACCAAAAAATAAAAATATATATTTTTTTACTTCTTATAAAGTTTTAAATCTTTTTTTAAAATTCTAAATTTTAGATTCAGGAGATACATGTGCAGGTTTGTTATATGAATGTATTTCATAATCGTGGGGTTTGGGCTCCTAGTGTACCCCTCACCCAAATAGTGACTACTGTACCCAATAGGCAATTTTTAAACCCTCACCACCATCCCAAGCTGCCCCCTTTTAGAGTCCCCATATCTATTGTTTCCATCTTTATGTCCGTGTGAACTCATTGTTTAGCCCCCACTTATAAGTTAAGGACCTGCAGTATTTGATTTTTTGTTTGAGTTAGTTTACTTAGGATAATGGCCTCCAGCTTCATCTATGTTGCTACAAGGGACATGATTTTGCTCTTTTTTATGGCTGTATAGTATTCTGCAGCATACACATACCACATTTTCTTTATCCCATCAACTGTTGATGGACACTTAGGTTGATGCCATGACTTTGCTATTGTGAATAGTGCTGTGATCAACATATTAATGCAGATGTCTTCATTATATGATTATTTATTTTCTTTTGGGTAGATGGTAGCCGGATTATTGGGTCAAATGGTAGTTCTATTTTTAGTTATTTGAGAAATCTTCACATTGTTTTCCATAGAGGTTGTACTAATTCACATTCCCACCAACAATGTATAAGTGTACCCTTTTCTCCATATCCATGCCAACATCTGTTATTTTCTGACTTTTTAATAATTACCACTCTTAGAGGTATAAGATGATATCTCATTGTGGTTTTAATTTTCATTTATCTGATGATTAGCAATGTTGAAGATTTTTTCATGTATTTTTTGGCTGCTTGTATGTCATCTTTTGAGAAATATCTGTCCTTTGTCCACTTTTCAATGGGTTTAATTTTTTTGTTGTTGTTGGATTCTTTCAATTCCTGGTAGATTCTGGATATTAGTCCTCTGCTGGAGGCATAATTTGCAAATATGTTCTCTCATTCTTTATGTTGTCTGTTTACTCTGTTGATTATTTCTTTTGCTGTGCAGAAGCTTTTTAGTTCAAGTCCCATTTGTATACTTTGCTTTTGCTTTGTTTGTTTTAGGGGGTCTAAGTTGTAAATTCTTTTTGTAGGCCAGTGCCCAGAAGAGGTTTTCCTAGTTTTTTTTTTTTTTTTCTAGGACTTTTATACTTTCAGGTCTTACATTTATGTCTTTAATTCATCTTGAGTTAATTTTTGTATAAGAGGTTGGGTGTGGTAGGTAGCTCACAACTAAAGTCCCAACTCTTTGGAAGACCAAGGTGGGAGGATTGCTTGAGTCCAGGAGTTTGAGACCAGCTTGGGCAACAAAGTGAGAACCCATCTCTAAAACAATAAAAAAATTCGCTTGGCAGTGATGTGCACCTGTAATCCCTGCTACACAGAATGCTCAGGCAGGAGAATCCCTTGAGTCCAGTGGGTCAAGGCTGTAGTGAGCCATGTTCATACCATTGCACCACAGCCTAGGTGACACAACAAGACCTTGGCTCAAAAATAAATAAATAAATAAAAATATTAAAAAAATAAAAATTTTACCAGGCACGGTGACTCACACCAGTAATCCCAGCACTTTGGGATTATAAGGCCAGAGGATCACTTGAGGCCAGGAGTTCAAGACAAGCTTGGGAAACATGGTTAAACCTTGTCTCTACTAAAAAATGCAAAAAAAAAAAAAATAGCCAGAAGTGATGGCCCATGCCTATAATTCCAACTACTTGGGAAGCTGAGGAATGAGAATCACTTGAGCCCAGAAGGCGGAGGTTGCAGTGAGCTGAGATTGCACCACTTCACTCCAGCCTGAGTGACAAAGTGAAACTCTGTCTCAAATAAAAAAATCTAGAAAATTGTATATGATGAGAGATAGGTGTCCAGTTTTTTTTTTTCTACCTGTGGCTAGCCAATTTTCCCAGCACCATTTATTAAATAGGGTATCCTTCTCCCATTTTTAAAAAATTTGTTGAATAACATTTGGTTATAGATGTATGGCTTTATTTCTGGGTTATCTAATCTATTCCATTCATCTATGAGGTATTTTTGTTTCAGTAAAATGCTGTTTTACTTACCGTAGCCTTGTAGTATAATTTGAAGTCAATAATGTGATGCCTCTGGCTTTGTCTTTTTTACTTAGCATTGCTTTGGCTATTTGGGCTCTTTGTTCGTTCTTCATAAGAATGTTAGAATTATATCTTGCTAATTCTGTGAAAAATGTTAGTAGTTTGATAAAAATTGTGTTGAATCTGTAGATTGCTTTGGGCAGTATCGTCATTTTAGTGACATTGATCCTTCTAATACATGAGCATGGGATGTTTTTCCATTTGTTTGTGTTATCTATGATTTCTTTCATCAGTGTTTTGTAGTTCTCCTTGTGGAGATCTTTTATTTCTTGGTTAAACGTATTTTTAGCCTTTGTGTGTGTGTGTGTGTTTGTGTTTGTGTGTGTGTGGCTATTGTGAATGGGATTGAGTAATTGATTTGGTTCTCAACTTGAATGTTATTTTATGTAGAAATGCTGCTGATTTGTGTACATTGATTTTGTATCCTGAAACTATTAAAGTCATTTATCAAATCTAGGAGTCATTTTTTGGAGGAGTCTGTTGGATTTTCTAGGTGTAAGATTATGTCAGGCCGGGTGTGGTGGCTGATGCCTGTAAACACAGCACTTTGACAGGCCGATGCAGGTGGATCACCTGAGATCAGGAGTTCAAGACCAGCCTGACCAACATGGACAAATCCCGTCTCTACTAAAAAATACAAAATTAGCTGGGCATGATGGTCCATGCCTGTAATCCCAGCTACTCAGTAGGCTGAGGCAGGAGAATCACTTGAACCTGGAGCCGGGAGGTTGCAGTGAGCCAAGATCATGGCATTGCACTCCAGCCTGGGCAACAAGAGCAAAACTCCATCTCAAAAAAAAAAAAAAAAATCATGTCATCAGTGAACAGAGATAGTTTGATGGCTCTCTCTTTTCCAGTTTGGATGGCTTTTATTTCTTTCTCTTACCTGATTGCTCTGGCTAAGACTTCCAGAAATATGTTGGATAAGAATGATAAAAGTGGCCATCCTTGATATATTCCAATTCTCAGAGGAATGCTTTCAACATTTCTTCATTCAGTATGATATTGGAAGTGGGTTTGTCATATATGGCTCCTATTATTTTGAGGTATGTTCTTTGATGGCTAGTTTATGGAGGGGTTTTATCATGAAGGGATGTTAGATTTTGATTAATTATTTTTCTGCATCTAGTGAGATGATCATATGGTTTTTGTTTTAGTTCTGCTTATACAGTGAATCACATTTATTGACTTGCAAATGTTGAACCATTCTTGTATCCCTGGAATAAAACCCATTTGATTATAATGAATTATCTTCCTGATGTGCTGTTGGATTTGGTTTGCTAGAAATTTGTTGAGGATTTTTGCATCTATTTTCATTAGGGATATTGACCTGTACTTTTCTTTTTTTATTGTTGTATCCTGATGAGATTTTGATATCAAGATGATGCTGGTTTAGTAGAAGGAATTAGGCAGGAATCCCACTTCCTTGATTATTTGGGATAGTTTTCATAAGATTGTTACCAGCTCTTCTTTTTACACCTGGTAGAATCTGGTTGTGAATACAATAAAAATACATTTTAAGGTCACCTATTTCTTAGATTTTATTTTGCAGGATGTCAGCTTACCATTTGTTTTATTTTAAGAAAAGAAACAGGGAGAAATCTATAACCAGAGTGGTTTCAGACAATGCAGGGCACAATGTCAAGGCAAATTAGTGAAACAATCTAAATGATAAATGATTTGTGATAAATGTTGTTACTATCTTTTCAGGCATGCACAATAAACTGAAATCAATTCTGAGAGAATGTTGGCTACTTGAGAAACGAAATATGCATAAGCAGAGAAAGAGCACTGGTCCAGCTGTGGGGAAAATAAGAGTTTGGTTAATCAATTTGTCTCTCTCATACATTCATTATGCCACAAATTTATTTGGAGCACTTTCTCTATGCCAGGCACTGTTCTAGGTGTTTGCAGAAAATCAAGAAACAAAACAGACATCCTGCTATTCTGGGGCTTCCTTCCAGTGTAGGAGACAACAATAAATGATAAAGAAATAACCCTATATAAAAGATCAGTTAAACATATATATATTAAGGAAGGAGAAGCAGGGAAAGAAAATATGGAATAACATTTGTACCTTAGAAAAAGAATTGCAGGAAGCCTTCTCTGAGGAGGTGACATTTAAGCTGAGATCTGAATGTAATGTGGGAATATGGCATTCCAAAACACTGTCTGCAACACAAGGAATGGTATTTCAGAAACCAGGAATAGCTAATAGATGGGGTCAGATGCAAAAAATCCCTAAAGTGTTTGATAAGCGTCACATGGCTTGAGCTCAATGAGTAACAGTGATAGAAAATTAAATGGAACAGATCATGTAGATTGCCGAAGTCAGTAAGTAAACATTGCCTTTCATTGGAATGCGGTAGGGAACAATTTAATTGGTTTGAGGAAGGTCTGCTCTATGATAAGATACTGTTGGAGATGGGAGGCAGGAAGGACATCAGAGAGTAGTTATTGTAAGGAGAAAACGGTATTAGCAGTGGGTGTTGTAAGGCATGCTCACATCTGGGATTTTACGGAAACTAAAATAGGAAGTATTGGCTGGAGGTTTTGGATGTGGCATGTCATAGGAGAGAGTCAAAGATGGAGTTCTGGTTTGGGGGTTGAACAACCTTGATGACTAGAAGTGTAACTTTGAAATGAACACAAAAAATGATGTTATGGGCCGGGCATGGTGGCTCACGCCTGTAATCCCAGCACTTCGGGAGGCTGAGGCGGGCGGATCACGAGGTCAGGAGATCGAGACCATCCTGGCTAACACTGTGAAACCCCATCTCTACTAAAAACACAAAAAATTAGCCAGGTGTGGTGGGTGGGGGGGCGCCTGCAGTCACAGCTACTTGGGAGGCTGAGGCAGGAGAATGGCCTGAACCTGGGAGGCAGATCTTGCAGTGAGCCGAGATCACGCCACTGCACACCAGCCTGGGCAGCAGAGTGAGACTCCGTCTCAAAAAAAAAAAAAAAAAGGTGTTTTAGGAATAGGGGAATGATGTGGTTCAGAACAGATTAAGTTGAATGGTTCATTTGACATTTAAGTGAAGATCTTCAGTAAACAGTTTCATAAAAGTCTGGAGTTTAGGTGTGAGTAGGTAACTGGATCTAAAAATTTGAGAGTCAAATATTCCTATTTCTTAATTGAGAATGCAGAAGAAAGGAGCTAGAGGCTGGATAAACTTTAAGGGAAACAAATGACTACTTATGATTGATTTGTTGATGTAGGTTATATGTTTAAAGTAATATTAAGAGAAAAAGCTATAATGAACTTGAGAGAGGCATTTGTTATTGGAGGAAAACAAGTCATATATCTTCTACTATAGACACAGAAATGAGTATGAAATATGGACAAGATCATGAAAAAATAAGGATTATTATTTTATATATCTAAAGATGTATATATATCTTTATATATTATCATTTTATATGTAAAGTTATGTATATATATCTTTCAAGAATATTTGACAATTTGTTTTGTATTTGAAAGCTAAAATTATATTAAATGTTTAAAAATTGACTGGGCAAAAGCAGGGGCAGTTTAGATCTCATCATGAAAAGATAAGAAAAAATATTTTTTTTCAAGTAAATTCTGGGAACCAAATAGAGTAAATTAAGAGTTTAGATTAATTTTAACATACTAGTACAAGATTTGGGGAAAATGTAGTGATTTCTTTAGCAATGGTCAAAATACAATGATGAGGAAAATTGCAGGATTAGTAGATATTATAAAGGGTTTTGCTAAATTATGTTCAAATAATTGTTATGTGAAGGAACACAAATTGATTAAAACATTGCAGTATATTTTAAGACAAATGAATATAATTCTCTATATATTTGTGGCTATGTCGGGCTTAAGGCCATTTTTTTGCAGATATTTCAGAATTATTGTTTACTTGCAATGAATTCAAGAATTTATTTTTTTCATAGGAAAGTTAAGAGGTTAAACTTGCAGAAGCAGGGTGCTGGTGTTTTTCAAAATAAATAAATTATTTTTTTATTTAAACATTTCAATAGCAAAATATTTCTTAAATATATCATAGCTGCGACAACTAGAATAAGCTACAGATGTTTTTAATAAGTTGAATAAATTTGATTTTCAAAACAGAATCACAATACCACCTTGCTTAAAGCCAAAATATATAAATTGAAAGTGAATTTATCATGTAAAGTGAAATGTAAGTGCCTTTTTTGAAACTTGGAGTACATAATTGATACATATATTGAAGTGTCTGTGACTTTTTAAAATGTCTCATTTGGTAATAGGAAAACTGATACATTACTCTTGCCTGATAAATCCCAGACACCAAAAGGAGAAAAGATAAATAAGAATTGTGAACGTCAAAGAAATGCAATTATGTGCATCCCGACATGCAAACAAAACATCAGCTACTTCTATTTCATCTAGAAAACTTTAAACATTTATATCTTCTCATTTTTGATGTTTATGAATTTATCATCATTAACAATACAAATAAAATACAGAAGATAAATAAAAACCTGAGGCTGAATAACACTTTAAATACTATCAGTAATTTCTTGTTTCATGTTTTCTACATTAAGTCCATATATAAATGTTATAAACTTACATGTGGACTTATAAATAAATGTATATGAATAACACACCACATTTATCTCTGTGTGTTATTTATATTACATATATAAATATATATTTATTTATTTATTTATATTACATATATAAATATATATATTTATTTATTTATATTACATATATAAATATATATATATTTATTTATTTATATATTTGACCCTTGAACAATTGTGAAGTTAGGGGCGCTGACCCACTGTGCAATCAAAAATCCACATATAACTTTAGATCTCCCATAAACTACTAATAACTTAATGTTGACTGGAACCCCTGCTGATAACATGAACAGTCGATTAACACATATTTTGTGTGTTATATGTATTATATACTATATTTTTTCCAATAAAGTAAGCCAGAGAAAAGAAGTGTTCTTAGGAAAATTATAAGAAGGAGAAAATACATTTACTATTCATTAAGTGGAAGTGGATCATCACAAAGGTCTTCATCCTAGTCATCTTCACATTGAGTAGGCCGAGGAGGAAGAGGAGAGATTGGTCTTGCTGTCTCTGGTGGCAGAGACTAAAGAGACGGAGGAGGTGGAAGGGGAGAGAGGAGAGGCAGGCACACTCGGGATAATTTTATGGAAATATAGTTTCCATCTGACATTTTTTTTCTCACAAAATGTTTCTATACAGTACCGATGCTTCTTCCACTGTTTGCTTTAGTTTTAGTGCTTGTATCATAGAAGGGATCATGTTGTAAAAGAAGTCAGAAGAAGTCTCTAATAATCTGAACCCTTTTCCCAGATTGTTTAATGTCAATTTGTTTCCTGGCACTGCTTATTCTACATCTTCTTCTTCATCATCGAGCACTGGTTCAGAAGCACTCACCTCTATTAAGTAATCTCCTGAATTCCATTAAGATCTATATTTTGAACTTCTCTGGCAGGAATTTACTGTTTGGGGCTTGGTGGCTTTTTCTGTAACAACAATGGCATTTTCAATGGTGTAAACCTTCCAGAGTTTAATAATATTTTATCAGGGCTCTGTTTCATAGTGTTGACAATCTTTTCTGTATAGTTCTGTGTGTAATGAACCTAAAGGTCCATATGACACAATTATCTAGACGTTGAATTAGAAACTCTCTGTTTGGGGGCAAGCAGACCACTTTAACACCTTCAGTGTGAAACTCATGGTGTTCTGGTGGTCAGGGGCCTGGTCCAATATCAAAAGAACTTTAAAAGGCAGTCTCTTACAGACAAGGTGCTTCCTGATTTCAGGGACAAAGCATTGATGAAAGTAATCCAGTAAAAGGGTTTGCATTCATCTGGACTTTTTTTTTTTTTTTTTTTTTACAACAAAAAGACTGGCAGCTGGTGTTTGTTAAAATGTCCATGCTACCCAAAGTGATCTACAGATTTAATGTAACCCCTATCAAAATACTCATTATTTTTTCATAAAATAGAAAAAAATTTGAATTTCTAATGGGACCACAAAAGACCCCAAAGAGCCAAAACAGTCTTGAGCAAAAAGAACAAAGCTGAAGCCATCACATTACATGACTTTAAAGTATACTACAAAGCTATAATAAGCTATAATAACCAAAACACATGGGACTAGCATAAAACAGACACACAGATTTACAAAACATAATAGAAAGCACAGAAATAAATGCATATGTTTACTGCCAGCCAACATTTGACAAAATTGTCAAGAATAAACAATGGGGAAAGGACAATCTCCTTCATAAATGGTGTTGGGAAAACTGAGTATCTACATGCAAAAAAATAAAAAGATATTGGTTACTTATGCCACTCACAAAAATTAACTCAAAATGGATTAAACACTTACATGTAAGATCTGAATTCATAAAACTAGAAGAAAACATAAGGAAAATGCTCCTTGACTTTGGTCTTGACAGTAATTTTCTTTTTGAACATAGCATCAAGAGCACAAGTAACAACAGCAAAAATAAATAAGTGGGGCTGCATCAAACTAAAAAGCTTCTGTACAGCAAACAAAACAAGAAAATGAAAAGATAATCTATAGAACAGGAGAAAACATTTTAAAACCATGTATCTCATAAAGATTTAACATCCAAAATATATAAGGAACTAATTCAACTCAATAGCAAAAATCAACAAACAAAACAAAAAACAAATACTTCAGTTAAAAAACTAGTAAACAATCTGAATAGACATTTCTCCAAAGAAGACATACACATGGCTAATGGGTATAAGAAAAAGTGATCTGTATCACTAATAATCAGAGAAATGTAAATTTAAACCTCAATGATATATCACCCCAGCCTGTTAGCATGGCTATAATACTAAAGATGAAAAACAACAAGTGTTGGTGAGATGTGGAGGAAAGGAAACCCTATACACTGTTGGTGGGAATGTAAATTGGTACAGCCGTCATAGAATAGAGTATGGGAGGTACTTGAAAACATTAAAAATAAAACTACCGCCTGATTCAGTAATCCCACTACTAGGTATGTAGTCTAAAGGAAATACAATCGGTAGCTAGAAGAGATATCTACACTTCCATGTCTCTTGTAGCATTATTATCAATAGCCAAGACATGGAAAAAAACAATTTTTGTGAGTATGTAATTGCATGTAACCTGAGTTAAATCAAATCGCATATGCCGCCTGGTCAAATTCTCTTTTTCCTGCTTATCATATATTAATACGGCCTAAGATACATCCTGGCTGTGGCACATGCAGACCATTCTTACTTTTGTGAACATGAATTTAGGTTTCATGTCTTATGCCGATCATCTCAGAGAAATTTATTTCTTTGTCTTTTCCTGATATTAGTTACCATGGTAACTCTCAGCTTTCTCTCACAGCCATCCTTGTTTTTTTTCCATAGATTTGGGAGACCATTATAGTATTTATTTGTTAATTTGGTGGTATAGTGATATCCTGGTTTCTATAAAGTCAGAATTACCTGTTTTGTAGTGTTCTTGTTAATTTTAGATAACTTCTTAAAAATGATGATAGACAATTTTTATGTTACTGTATTCTTGATTGAAAGTCCCAGATGTTATATTTCCCAATGTTTCTTTAGGCAAGGAAAGTCCCTGACAGGGGCTCTGGAGCTAGCAGAAATACTATTGACTTTAGGTAAACTCTGTCCAGAACTCAAAGCTCAATTCCTGGCTACCACATAATCCTTTGATTCTTGAGGTTCATATTACTCTTTTGGAATTTGTATGTGTATACATTTCTCTAGTTTGGTAGTTCTCCCTGACAGGGTTAGCTGCAATTAGTAGCTGTTCTGCAGCCAGAGAGATCTGATTTGATTTGAGTAGAGTAGGGTAAATCCTCATGTCCAGGACATTGTAGAAGACAGTTGCAATCTCAGGGGCAAACAAGTGGTAAAATCCAACGGTGCAGCTGCCAGAAGTTATAATACTGCTTGATGCAAGCATTCAGCCTTTCGCTACTAAAAATGACATTAGCCACAGATTTCTTGTGGGTATCTTTTTATCAAATTGTGCATACTATTATCTATTCCAAGTTTGTTTGAAAGATATTGAATTTTATCAAATGCCTTGTTTGCATCTATTCAGGAGATCATGTTTTTTGTCCTGATATTTTATTAATGTGTTATAGTACATTAATTGATTTTCAAATGTTAAACTCACTTGGTATTCTGAGATAAACTACATTGACTATGTCATATATTATTTTTATATAATGCTGGATTTGATTGTTAATATTTGTGAAAGACAGTTGCATCTCTGAGGGCTATTGTCATAAAATTTTCTTTTCTTGTAATGTCTGTGTTTGGATTTAATATCAAGGTAAAACCATGTATTTGTATGTATCCAGTAATGTAGCCTATTGTTACTTAGAACTCAGAAAACTCCCAAACTGATCTCATTATTTATTCCACACCTGGAACTTCTAACTTCCTTTTTCTGATTCCATAGATGTATCATTCTTCCAATCGATCCCATTATTTTTCTGTTTTCAAAAACTAGAAACATGGGAGACTAGTATGTCCCAATTTTCTCTGCCTATATCTAGTCATTAACAGATGCTATTGGCTTGCATTTTGACAAAATTCCTATCTAAGAAATTGTTAGTCCAAAGATTAGCATTTGTTTGTTCAGCTTTTTGCTCCTTGTCACAATCCATAGCTTACAATAACATTGATAATAAACTAAGATAAAAAGTAAAGAGCACTGAGACACTATCATCTCAATCCACATCCTCAATATCTTCCTACCGGACTTCAGTAACAGCCTCTTCTCTTGCCAGATTTATAATACCTGGAACGTAGTTAGATGTAATACATTTTTGTAGAACTGAGCTGAATTATCTAAAAAGTCATCCTCCAACTTGTCCCTCTTTATCTTCTACTATTTTCCTACATCAGTTCTTGACTTTGAACAGTTCTCCTTCATATCCCCTAACAAGTTATAAATTTTCACATCATGCACATGTCTGATTACCTACAACATCCTAGTCTCCCTTTTTTTCTATCAAAGCAGTTCTACTGACTCTTATAAACTCACCTCAATTTTATCTCCTCTCATAAGTACCTCATGAGACTGAGATATACCTCTTCCTGAGGCAAAATTAATTAGACATTCATTTATATGGTTTAAACATTTATGGCACTTCTATTGTAAAACTTAAAACTTTGTATATCTTTTTTTTTAACTCCATTTAAATAGTAGAAGGGAATTTATGTTACTGTTTGTTTCACGTCAATTTTCTAGTTAAACCTGGTCAGTATTCAGGCAAGTCCTTTCTCGAAATAATGTAAAATAATTTTCTGAAAGATGCCATTAGTGTGTTTAATATATTTGAAAATAACTAATAGAAACTTTATAATTTTCATTTGGAAAGCCAGATGCAAGATCACATATTAAATATGCATTTCACAGATGAATTTTTACAAATATAAGTCAGTGAGAACTCTATGTCTTGTGAAGATGTCACGTTTTCTTATTGGCTTCCGAGGATTCTTTGGGTAAAAAAAAATGTTTTCATATGAATAATAACACTTTCAAATTTGTAAATATATGTCATAATATAAATTTAGCATTTAGTTTAAAATAACTCTGGGAATTCATGCAAACACATTATTCAAGAATTACTCCATTGTCACAATATTTTTATAGTCATTACATTTTGCATGTTTAAACTTACTCAATTTGTACAAACTTTAAGTGATTTGAGATGTTATATTCATTTTCAAGTATCATTTATACCAAATCATATGTTTTGGCTATCTTCTCACATTTGTGGCACTCTGCAGAAATCATACACATAGCTCTAATCTCTGGGGGTTAATAATGTCAGAAATCTAGACAGATCCGAAACAGTAAATAAAAGTAGAAGCATTCTCTAAATGAAGATCAATATTCTAGATTCAAACTTCATTGACAAGACTCCTTGCAGATGATATTATATAGCTCAATGAAGAACTATTTTTAAGTGACATATTAGATATCTATTACAGTGTAACAAATCACCACTTTCTTGATGCACCAAAAGATAGTGTATAACAATATGGTAGGTGTTTTTTAGTCCCCAGAGTTGAGAGTAAGCTGACGCACAGCAATGATAGCTAGAACATCTAAATGTCTGAAGGCAAGTCATATCTTTCTGATATACCGAATATTTAACATATATCAGCATTTAAAAAGTCAAACACGCTCAGGTTTCTGGGAGATAATGTAAAATATTTTATGATGGGCCTGGTCTTCTTGTTCCAGGGCAGGGGCCCTATCAACAGCCGCTGGGGAAATAAACAAGATAGAGTTTACAAAGCGTTTTACCATTTGTAATGCTAATTTGGTTTTGGTTTTATAACGTTTTACTGAATTAAAAGAAAAAGGATACAAGAAAAGCCAAATAGTAAAGTTGGTTGAATAAATCCTGTGTTGTAAGATTTTAAAAATACAAGAAAACTAAGTTTTTATAGCAATGATGCAATCCAAACCCATCCAAAAAGAATATTTTGTAAAAAGTATAAAGGTATTTCACATAAACATACCTCAATTATTTTTAAAGGAAAAATAGAAAAATAATGAAGCTGTAGTGAGTGCTCAAATTTAAATTCATCACTCTTTTATTTAGCATTTCTATCTATATTAAAATCATCAAAACCTAAAGTTTACTGGAATAATATTGTCATATTTTTAAATGCCATGCCAATATTAAGCTATGGTTTTATAGAAATTCCCTAGACCATAATATACACTTCAGTATGTTGCCTATGGAAAGGTTGCTGCACGTTGTTATACAAATAGAAGAAAGAAAATTGTGACTAATATCTGAACTCAATGCTAGATGAGAAAAAGCAAAGGATTCCTGTACCAACTGCTAAAGCAGGATTAATGTAGAGATTCATGATATACAGGCTCACTTACTATACATGGTTTTATGTTTATTATTAACCAAAAGACCCTAGAGAGTTTAGCTTGCAAACTTACTTTGAATACCATGTATGTGATGCTTCTACTCTTAGATTCTTATGTAAGATAGCCACAGACATTATTCTCTACTTGAGAATAGATCAAATAATGCCTTCAGGTGGTAAAAATTTGCTTATATTTTTAGTTTCATAGCAACACAGTGCAAAGACTGCCCCTGGAAACTGTCAACTTTAAAAGGAAGGCCAGCACATTTGAATATCATTTCTGGAGTTGGTAGCCAGTGGCTAGATGACTACAACCTCTCAGCAACTGAATTTCTCCACAAGGTTCTCCTTTGAGGGCAGCGGTCCACCTAAACTAAAATGAAAGAATTTGAAATGCAACTTACTTGCAACACTGAGAGTGCTTATGCTAACAACATAACCAGAATTTATGAAACATATGCCAAATGTAGCTTGAATTTAAAGAAGTCCAACATCTATCTGATATATTATTCACATTCCTTAAATTGGAATCAAAATGTCACTGGTAAAGTTTCCAATGCTAGCTGAAAAGTTATGTCAAGTCATGGGATCAAGACTGCAGTTTGGAATACCAGCCTTCTAACTCTGATGTTAACCACTCTTCTATATTCTAATTCTTAATCAGATAGATTTTTCCTATTTTATATCCCTGTCAACTGTTTAGTAATTTCCTCGCTAGGTACAGGTGTCAGTATTTGCCCTAAGATTCAGCCAGGCAGCATTTCAGTTTTCATGATTACTAAGACTAACAGAGCCAACGATCCTAAGTCAAAGGTATAAAATATCAGTACAACAGTTCACCTCTCAGGAACCAGACCCAATTTAACTCTTGGTTCTTCACTGATGTACTTCCAGGGCTAAAAGCCTTTAGTTATGCTAGCAGTTTATCCAATTCCTTGTTATCTGTTTTGACCTGAGGTTTAGATTCTTCACTTTTTAAGGTTTGATTTTCTTTTAATACAACTCCAGGGTTTTATAAACTTTGTTGAAATTTTTAATACCTCTACTAAGAAAACTCTAACTGATCTCTAACACCTGAATTTCAAAATTTTCCTTATGAAAGTCAGGTAAGAAGGAATAAAAGAAATGAAGTTTCTAGCATGTATAAATTATTACTCTAGCTGATTTATATATTTAATCTCATTATTCTACATAATCCAATGTATTACTGTACATGTGCTTTACAAATAAGAAAACTGAGCCTCATAAAAGTTAGGAAATTGTAAACATACTTCTCCCAAAGTAAAGGTAGATATGAACAAAATTGAATATCTATTATTCAACTATTAAAAATAGAAAACATTCCATTTATATCAGTGGTTCTCAACCAGTGGTGATTTACCCCATCCCCAGGGGACATTTGGCAATGTCTGGAGTTATTTTGGGTTGTCACAGGAGGTGGGAGGAATGATACAGTTATCTATTCTATAGATAGATGCCAAGGATACTGTTAAACTTTCTCCAATCCACAGAAAATGGCTCCAGAACAAAGAATCATTGACGTGGTTGACTCTGTGTCCCCAGCCAAATCTCATGTTGAATTGTAATCACAAATGTAGGGGGAGGGACTTGATGGGAGGTGACTGGATCATGGGGGCAGATTTCCCCCTTGCTGTTCTTCTGATAGTAAGTGAGTTCTAATGAGATCTGTTTTTTTGAAAGTGTGTAGCACTTCCCCTTGGCTCTCTCTCTCTCCTGCTCTGCCATGTGAGGATGGTGCTTGCTTCCTCTCTGACATTCGCTATAATTGTAAGTTTCCTGAGGCCTCCCTAGCCATTTACCTGTACACCCTGCAGAACTGTGAAGCAATTAAACCTCTTTTCTTTAGTAATTAGTCTGCCTCAGGTAATTCCTTATAGCAATGTGAGAACGAACTAATGCAATTATCTAGTTCAAAATGTCAATAGTATCAAAGTTGAGAATTTTGGATGTAGATTAATAAAACACACATTTCATTTCAATTATTACAATGCACTGCTTACAATACTATTTGTCTTCAAACTTGGAACCCTGTATTCATAGAACTAATGTGTGAAATTATCCTAGGAAGTAATTACATGTAATTGATGACAAATGGGACCATAAGAATAAATCTAGAAAAGTGATTCCCCCTTGCTCTTTTATAAAATAAATACAATTCCATACAATCTTCCTACTCATAACCTTGTTTAATTAAGTTTTGGTTTGTATTAAATAAATTGAAATGTACAAAGATAAGTCACTATGAATCAATAAGAGTATAATATTGTATATAAAAAACAATGTTTGTATATAGTTGTTTGATACAGAATTGCACTCACTGAAGTACTTATAAAATAACTGCAAAAGCAACTTGGAAGGAAACCATATCAGAAGATATTCTGAAAGATTATAAAAAGTGTGTCTTATCATGAGCATATAAAAATATGCTGATCTCATCTATCAAGAGGAAAAAAGTTGTTTCCCTACAAAACATCTTATATTTTAATGAAAGAAACAACTATAACAAACTTCAGTTGTTCAGAAGAATTTGGAGAATGACAAGTTAGTATTATGGAGAGTTGACATTATAGAATATGATAATGTAAATGCACTTGATCAAAATATATTACCAATGGCCCCTAAAATCATAAGATTATAACCTATGTACTATATTAATGATTCTCTCCAATGTATAAACTAAAATAATCTATAATTAGCAAAGAGATTACCTTTAACTAAATGCAAGTTTCTGAAATCCGTGGGGAGACTAAAAATATTTTCCTCCTGAGGTGGTGCTTTATTCTTCTAAGTCTACTATAGCAAATTACCATAGACTATGTGGTTTAAACAGACATTTGTTTCTCACAGTTTCAGAGGCTAGGAAGTTCAGATCAAAGTGACAGAAGTGTCCATGTCAGGCAAGGGCTCTCCCTTTGGGTTGCAGGAGGTGATCTACTCACTATGGCCTAACATGGTGGACAAAGAATGAGCTCTGATCTCTCTTCTGCTTCTTAAAAGGCCACTAATCCTTTTATGGGAGCCCCACCTTCAAGATCTCATCTAAACCTAACTATTTCCCAAAGCCTCTACCTGCAAATACCATCATATTTGGGGGTATAAATTTTATATAAATTTCTGGGGGATACAGACATGCAGTATACAACTAGTAGTTTAATCATTATTAAGAAATGTATTTATATTTCAAAGCTTTTCTTTATAAGCATTACAAGTATAATTCTTATTCTAACCTTTACGTAGATTGTTATAAGTTCTGATCACTGAAGTCTGAATTAATTAGATTTTGCTCTAATCTCTATTACTTAATTCATAAAGATTGAGAAAGCTTCCTCATCGGTAATTCTTAAATAAATAAAATAAATAAGGCAATTCTTAAATGCTTTATGTAAGTATGGTGTCATTTTAACACAATTCCAAATAGAATGTACTTTAATATTTCTTCTTAATGTGATTTTTCATTTCTTTTGTAAGCACAGACGCAGAAACACTTAACATCATATGATTAAGTTTGCATGTCATAACATTTCTAGCATCTTTGTGGAAGTTGCCATAAATCGGCATGTTTCTGATGCTGCTGAACAGCGGTAACTTTCAAAGAAGAGAAATTTTCACATTTTTCTGAAAATTACTCTCTCACTACAGGTTCCCATTTCCATTCAAATTTGACATATGACTCACTTTTAATCAGAGAAAATCAACCATGGAAATCAAATGCAAAGCAGCATAGTCCCATGGTGAATGTTTCCTCTAATGAGGGCTTAACTTTTGGTTACATCAGGTATCTAGCATGCAATGTTAGAACTACTAAGCCAAAAAAAAAAAAGTCCAAACGAATCTGTGTTAAGTTTCTCTAGAAAATATCTGCACAAGAGAAATGAAAACATGTCCACAGAGACTTGTATGTGCATATTCACAGAAACACTATTTGCAGTAGCCAGAAAGCAGGGAATAAACCCAAATGCCAATGCGAATTGTTAAACAAGATGTGGTAGTGTATTCATACAATTTAATACTATCTTACAATATAAAGAAATGTAATATGGATACATATTACAACATAGACTGACTTCAAAATACTGTGTTAAGTGAAAGAAGCACAGTTCCACGAATCCTATAGCCACAAGGAACTGGAAGCTGCTGACAACGAAGAGAGTGTAAATGTGGATCATTTCCCAATCAAGCATCTGATGAGAACCCAGTTCTGGATGGCATTTTAATTGCAGCCTTAGGAGACCCTAAACAGAGCACCCAACTATGCCGTGACCAGATTTATGACCCACTGAAACTATGGATAATAAATGTGTTGTTTTAAGCTGCTAAGTTTGTGATAATTTGTTATACAGCAATGAAAAGTACCTTTAATAAAGCTGTTCACAAATTTCTCCAGGAAGCAAGACAGAAATTTCCCTATATTATTTATATAACTTTCTCATAATTAATGAGGTCATAATTTCTTCAGAAGTTCAAGCTCACCTAAATCATCCATCCCTTTGGATCTCAGATTTTGCACTTAAATTTTTATCAAGAGTCATGATGAAAACACAAAAACTAACTCGATATAGCTTGGCTCATTTGTGGAGACTTCAAGGTTAAACCAGCCTAATTAAGATGTTAATATATTTTTTAATGATTTTGGCTCTGTTTTTCTATTTATCACACATTCTTCAAAAGAACTAAATGTTAACACCATCTGCATGCTCTCTTTTAGTGGCATAAACATTAATGTGAGATGCTTTATTTAAAAAGTAGAACTAGGCTAACTATGTGATATGATGAAGAATTTGTTTTCTTAAGCTTGAAAACAGAAAATATTTGGTTGCCTTAATATATTAAGGACCACTAGAATAATGTGTCCTTACTAGATTTTCAAAATCTTGAAAAAAATGCTTCAGCATATTTGTGGTTATATCAAGAAATATTAGACAAAAGTCAAGTTTTTTAATATTATGAAAAATTATGTAATGCATACTTTAAGTGAACTGAGATAACGATAATGGAAAATTAGAAAATCAGATACCGATGAGTAGGACATGAAGTTGGAAATCAGTTTATCATCTTGCTGACATAAGAACTATCAACATTCACTTTCTTACTTCTCATTCTGAACAAATGGGAATGTCAGATACTAAATTTAGTCTGAACTCATCAGTGCTTCAGTTCGACATGGATGGAACCAAACTATTATCAGAGTTGTACTGGATAGACTAAAAGAGAGTCAAAGGCAAAATGGTCAGGCACAAAGTATCATTGAGACTTTGGTATGGAAGGAGCCAAGCAGAGAGACTAAATTCTAATGTGAGGCAAGAATGTGTGTCTGAGAAGACATAGATTCCAATGAAGAGAGATCAAAACAGCAGGAAAGAAACTGAGCCAGGGTAGATTTCTTGAACTGGGTACCTGTGGTCTAGCTGATGTGTGGGGAGCAAGTTTATTAAGGGTGTAAAACCCACTGAGATAGAAATGCTATTTGAAATATATGAGAGAAGGAAAGCTGAGGTAAAACTATATTAAATGAAGAGTGAATGAATAAAAACACATTTTAATAAAACTAAAGTAGTTGAAGAATATGAAGATTGTAGAAAAATTAAGGGAAGAACAAATAGGGATCTGATGGAAGCCCCCAAACAGATAAAAATAAAGATGTTTAAATACTGTGGAAAGAATGACACAAAAGGGTATTAATTAATTCCATGAACATGCCTAAAATACTACAGGTGAATGCCATAATAACAGAAGCAACAAAGCAAATAATTTGAGATGTATTATAATCTTGTAGTATTAGTGTTCCATATATTACAGAGTTGTACTAGGATTTTAAAAATTTGTGTACTCTTGTTGGTTTCTGCTTATTAGTGCAAACTGCACACATCCTAATTTGGATATATCTGGAAAATGTGAGCTACACGTTGCACATTGCAAAAAAAAATTTTTAAGTGTGAATATTATCCCTGATATTTAAATAACACATACAAACAAAGGTTTTAAAACAGGATGATCACTGATCATTGGCAGTGGCCAGAGTGCTGCTGCCTCTAGAAGGATTTTGAGGTCGAGTTCAGATTCAGTAGGAAAGTTTAATATTTAATTATTCATGTTTTCCATGGTTAAAAGAGGAGAGATGGGAAGTATGCCTGGTTTAGTAGTTTACCTTGTAATGCTACAATGTACTCAAAATCAGTGTGATCCATTATAGAGGATTATGCCCAATATCTGATGGTTTACCTTAACAAGAGAGTTAAATAGCAGTTTTCACTAATTCAAAAAGTTATATTGAATACATTACAGCCCTGTTTTTCTTATTCAGTATGGATTAAAATAAAGGAAATGTATTTCATGAAGGATTTACCTTAAAATTAGAATTTTCTGAATATGAGTATGGACTCTGGTATGCTTTGGCTGTGTCTCCACCCAAATCTCATCTTGAACTGTAGCTCCCATAATTCCCACATGTTGTGGGAGGGACCTGGTGGGAGATAACCGAATCATGGGGGTGGTTTCCCCCATATTGTTCTTGTGGTAGTGAATAAGTCTCAGCAGAACTGATAGTTTTAGAAAACCCTTTTTGCTTGTTTCTCATTCTCTCTTTGCCTGCTACCATGTAAGATGTGCCTTTGCTCCTCCTTAGCTTTCTGCCACGATGATGAGGCCTCCATGCCCATGTGAAACTATGAGTTCATTAACCCTCTTTTTCTTTATAAATTACCCAGTCTTGGGTATGTTTTTATTAGCAGTGTGAGAACAGACTAATACAGATTCATTTGGCTGTTATGTTAGTGAGAGAAGTTACAAATGCTGTTCAATTTGCAATGCTTTATTTAATCAACTTACAAATCATGTATGTTTCTGTCACCCTTTCAATAAATATTCTTATTTTGTATTTTAAAATAGTAAAGGGTTTTATAATAGTATAGTTATTTTCTCTGAAAATCCTTTAATTTAAATGTGCCATTTCATTTTACATTCAAAGAATACAAAAGAAAATAATTTGAATTATGATGACCTATTCAATATATTTAATTTTTTTATGAATGTTTAGTCTTTTACTCATAAATTCAATTGTGAAGTGTAAGCAAACAAAATTTTATATTTAAATTTATGTCTCTATTGGGAAAGAATAAAAAATTTACTTTTAAAAATTACTAAGAGTGATAGATCCCAACAGTAATCTCTGAGTCAATTATTTTGTGTTTTATATTTAATAAGCCTTGAACTTTCTTGTCAAATTTGGTTGCTCTAGCAAAAGAAAATGTCATAATAGTCATAGTCATATAACAATAACAATATTTTCTTTTCCAGATAATCCTCCCAACAAAAAAATTGTATCAGCAGTAGAATAGTAACTTTTAGAATCTATGTATTCATGTCCTGCGCGTCGTTACTGTCATCTATTACAAAACCTGACCAAATTTCAGAATTACATGTAGAGTTTTAAAAGCACTGATATTCCTAGATCCTAGTCCCAGTCCACTAAATCAGAATCTCTAGGATAGAGTATTCAACAAGTTATGTATTTAAAAGCTCCACAGTGGCAAGTGATCAGCCAGGCTTGAGAGCAGTTCCCACATCTATCTAAAGTATTCGTGTATACGTGGGCGTGTGGAGATGGTCATAGCGAAGAGAAAGTCCTTTCGTTAATATTTATTGCTGGTGCACTTGTATAGTCCTTATAAAGAATCTCTTAATAATATTGACTTAAGGCCACATTTAGATCACTGCTAGCTGCTTTTTAATGATTTCTCACAAAAACTCTTGAGAATTTTTGAGCATTTGACACATGTGATATACTAGAATAGAAAAAGTGTAGAAATGAACTGTGCCAATAAAAAAGTCCTTTAGCTAAAAATAAAAATAAAAAGTTGAAAAACATGCATAGAAAGAAGAGGGTTGATTTTAGCTTAGTGACTAGATAAAAGTAGATTAAGTAACTGTTGTTGTTTTGACACAATTTAGGAGATTATTGACCTTCATTTCTTCAGTGGAGGAAGTGAGATTTGTTGCTTACAGCAAGTGATTTGAATCCAGGCCTTTTTAGTTCAAAATGCCTCACATGTCACTCTTAGCCCCTTTAGATGTCACTGTTAGTCCCTTTACTAGAGAGGCTGCCTATCTTACATTCACATCAGAGGCCACTGAACTTGATTTCTTGGATGACATGGCATACTACCAAATGTGATACATAAGTATAGTGACAAAAAAAAAATAAAAGAGAGAGTACAAAGTAAAGTTTCCTGAGACAATTTCAGCTGGAAACACAGAAATCAGTAAGATGCTGGGACTGCTGCAGGTTGTATTTCAAAGATGCCTGAGGTAGGAGGTACAAAGACCCTTTGGAAGCAAACATATCAGAAGTGGTGGGGACTAGAAAGAAACGAGCATATTTAGATGGAACTCAAACACCCATATTTATTTATTTAAGGAATCCCTGAAAATGGGTATAAACTTCCTATCAAACACAGAGATGATATGGCTGATTTAAGATGTTTCAGGCTTCATAAGACACTGTAATAATCAATATAGAGGAATAAGGTTGTAAAGAAACTGAAAATTATTTGATGAAACAAAATTGACAATATAGATAATAGAGAAATATCATGCAGAGAAGGAGGTGAGACAAAACCAGGATTTTATTTTATTCATTAATATTATTTAGAGACAGGATCTCACTATTTTACCCAAGCTGATCTCAATCTCTTGAGCTCAAACAATCCTCCCGCCTCAGCATCCCAAACTGCTAAAATTACAGGCATGAGCCACCATGCCTGGCTGAAAACAGGATTTTAGCTAGTACTTACAAATGTACAATTGTTTGTTTTTTTCCCGAGATGGAGTCTTACTCTTTCACCCAGGCTGGAGTGCAGTGGTGCGATCTCGGCTCACTGCAATCTCCACTTCCTGGGTTCAAGTAATTCTCCTGCCTCAGCCTCCTGAGTAGCTGGGATTACAGGCACGCACCACCACGCCCAGCTAATTTTTGTATTCTTAGTAGAGATGGGGTTTCACCATGTTGGCCAGGCTGGTCTCGAACTCTTGACCTTGTGATCCGCCCACCTTGGCCTCCCAAAGTGCTGGGATTACAGGTGTGAGCCACCGTGCGTGGCCAAACTTACAATTAATCCGAATCTTCAAGAAAGATTTTTTTAAAGTGCAGACTCTTTGGAATGACACCCAAGAATCCTGACTCAGTAGGTCTGAAGTAAGAGTCATAAATCTGAGTTTCGATGGATTCCCCAGGTGAGTCAGATAGGGAATTAAATGTAGAAATCACCAGTTCTTGGAAAGAAAGCTATTCTTGGACTCTTAAAATATGAATTCTACTTCTGTCACTTAGTAATAAAGCCAGATGGAAAATACTATTTTAAGTTTCTAGGCCTCGATGTAAAATTAGGGACATGAACTAGAATACAAGGTATGAACTTCTTTGCTCAACTAGAGTAGTCCATGGAACCCCAAGAGCTGAGCAGTCTTGATGAATTAGGAATGGGACCCAGAGCACTGTCTGCTTAGCCATCCTCCCCAGTGGCCAATAGCCTCAGAGAGGACTTCTCAGAGCCCCTCAGAGTCCAGGTTGAAAACCATGAAATTAATGCATGCTAAGATCCCTTCCATGTCTAAGATTATAAAATCAGTAAGACTAGTTCCTGGCATATTAATTAGTTATCAGTCAAATGAGGCAATTGGAAGATGGAGGGTCAGCCAGAAGGTCCAATTATTAGAACAAGAATTCTGTCTTTAGGTGGGCAGTTGGACAAATAGGCTGTTCAGGGTCAGAAAAAATGGTTAAGGAAGATGCAATGTGTGCCTCTTCATTTGCACACGGCAGAGATACATTTGATAGGAAGTCTAATGTCTGTTATATGAGCCAAGAAATCCAGGCTTCCATGGCAAATGTTATAATGATGCATGAAGTTGTGATCCATCATGTCTTTGGGTCCATAATGGAGTATCACATCAATTCTGTCTTGCTCTGTTGACAGTTGATGACATGCTCTCTAAACTGAAAAACTAATGCCTTGCCAAACAAAGGAAAATATTATTTAAAAGTTACTGTGCTTTTTAACTTTTTTTTACTTTATTAACAAATAATACTGAGATCATCATCTTTATCTCAAAGGATTTAGGTATTCCTCCACAATTTTACAACCACATTCTAAGTTGTATAGACATCTGTATCAATTAATGTATTCCATTTTATTTTTAACCGAGTACATCTAATTTGCAAATAAAACATCCCCAGGAGGTAGAAATAATACTCTGATTTCTTTACTGAATTAGCTCATTAGAGTAATGTGTATATATACACTACTTTATTTTATGTAGTAGGAACATTTCGTGGACACTTTAGAACAGTAATTAAGTATTTAATATGTAAGATAATACCCATAGATATGTCTTTTCTATCTCTTTGTTTTTCTTATGGACACATTACCCTTTCTTGGCTCTCTAAGCCTCTCACCTTTATGCTAATAGTCACTATTTAAAAATACTATTTAAGACTCTTAAAAATTTTGTAGACAAGTACATGTTACCACTAGGGAATGTATCTGAGTCACACGGCACCAAAGTATGTTAGGAGCTGGGAATCCATATGGGTCTGTAGCAACCTCAATTCTTGCCTCCTCAGAAGAAACAATTCAACCTAGGGGCACAAGGTAGAGTGAGAGACTGAGGCAAGTTTTAGAGCAGGAGTGAACGTTTATTAAAATGTTTAGAGCAGGAATAAAGGAAGTACACTTGGAAGAGGGCCAAATGGCAACTTGAGAGATCAAGTGCACAGTTTGACTTTTGACTTGGAGTTTTATACTTTGGCATTCTTCCAGGGTCTGCATCTTCTCCCCTGATTCTTCCTTGGGCTGGGCGGTCAGCATGCACAGTGGCCTGCCAACACTTGGGAGGGGTCACATGCACAGGTGTTTACTGGAGTGTAGACATGCTCACTTGAGGTGTTCTTACCTTACGAGTCAAATGTTCCCAGAATGTCATATGACAGTTGAACACCATCAATTTTCCTCTTAGTGTGTGTGCATGCTTGAGCCCACTCCCCCAGCTCCTGAGATCTTATCAGGAAGCTGCTGATCACCAGGTTCAGGGTTTTTCTCTGTGTATTGGGAGACTGCTTTTCCCTGGCACTGGCTGCAACCAATTATTGTTTTACAGAGATAGTTTTAACAACTGCCTCCTATCACCTAATGATTGCCTATCATTCCTTGGTAGGGGCCCTCTCCCACCCTGCTCATGTCTGACTGACTTCCTACTGTAACACACATATGTTTTGAAAGATTATTTAGGAAGGAAAGTGGATATTTATCTTAAAAAATTTGTGTTCTATTTCAAAATGGTTGACCAACCAAACACAGACATTTGCCTTCTCCCCTTCCCAAATGCAATTAAAAAGATAGAAGAGTTTTCGTTTTGGTTTTTTAATGAAAATAAATAATAAAGCCATATAACTAAAAAACATGGGGGAAATGTTCCCTAAACACAAAAAGTTTAGGGAATTTGGGGCAATATATAGCAGTTGGGCTTCAGATTAATGACAATAAAACAAAACTACTGGCATAAAACGTTTTCTCCTCGATTAAGTCCTAAGGACTTGCTCTCATAGTGGTCAGCAGAGCAGCAGCATTGACATAGCCAGAGAGTTTGTTAGAATGGAAATTCTCAGGCCCCACGGTGCACCCAAGTAATCTGAATGCATTTTTACAAAATCTCCAGGTGATTCTTATGCACAGTGTAAGTTTGAGAAGCCCTGTCCTAGGGCACTGTAATACAAGCACGGTTATTCTTAGCTTAGCAATAGACTCACTTGGAGAACTTTTAGCAGCCGATCACTTTTCTTTATCCCTAAAGATCTGACTGAATTGGTCTAATGCAGATATGACTTAAACTCTCCTTGGATCATTTTAATGTACAGCTAGCATTGAGAATCTCAGGAGTAACAGGAAAGCTGTGAGAATTACCAAATTACCAGAATTACCAAAAAACTTCGGGCCAGCTGAGCTGCACACTAATCTAAAATATTGTCTGCCTTATGTAAAAACAGCAGCAGAATGCATAAAATAACTGAAAAATAAAAACTGAGTGATCTTCTGTGAACATTGATTTTCAGTCATAGCTATGAATGAATAATCACCTCTGTGGGTGGGATACAGGCAGCAATAATTGTTAAAGCTCCCCAGATGTTTTCAATTTGCAGTCAAGTTTGAGATTCACCAGCCCAGAAAGTGTTGGAAATGGAGACATTTGATGATAATGTCAGGACCACACAGAGAATGCAAGCAGAATTATTTATTGAACTTCCATCATACACACAGAGTGGAGGAAAGGGTGCAATATAAACCAAGAAGACTTTTTTCCTTCTATTACAAAATAAACCATAAATTTGCCTATGTTCTCCCACCTCATTCTGAAAGGAAGTTTGCCAGTTTGAACATCCTGCACAATTATCTCTAGAAAATTATCCATTTGAGGGATGAGATTCCATGAACAAAGACTCATTTTAAAATTGCCACAAGATTCTACATCAGCAACAATTTGTAATTATGCTTAGACAATGAAACATCATTAGATATTTGGGAAAAATAAAAAAATAGAGAAGCATCTTGTGGATTAAAAGAGAGAAAGAATGAAATATAAGTGACTGTATAAACAAAAAGTTCAAGATTAAGATTTTGCATTAAAAATAAAATAATAAGGAAATCTCAGAAATCAAACATCACTGCTGGAAGTTAAATACATTAATAGTGGTACTGCAGAGTTGTATAGGCATAACCGAAGACTGAATTCAAAATCCAGAGTATGAAGGATAGAAAATCAGCCAGAAGGTAAAGAAAATAGAGATGCAGCATATGTGAAAGATAGGGAAAGAGAGTATGAAAGAGAAAGAGAATGAGGACAAGGGAAGAAATATAATCTACAAAGAATATAAATAATTATAATTAGAATTCTGACCTTGATTCTAAATTCTGGGAGATAACGGCATAATTTATACTAAATTTTAAGGGAAAAGATTTGAACCTATGTCCAACATGACTATCATGCAGACAAAAGAGCAAAATTCAGGAAACAACAGATCCTGGAGAGGATGTGGAAAAACAGGAATGCTTTTACACTATTGAGGGGAGTGTAAATTAGTTCAACCATTGTGGATGACAGTGTAGAAATTCCTCAAGGATCTAGAACCAGAAATACCATTTGACCCACCGATCCCATTACTGGGTATATACCCAAAGGATTATAAATCATTCTGCTATAAAGATACATGCACACATATGTTTTTTGCAGCACTGTTCACAATAGCAAAGACGTGGAACAAACCCAAATGACTATCAATGATAGACTGGATAAAGAAAATGTGGCACATATATACCATGGAATACTATGAGACCATAAAACAGGATGAGTTCATGTCCTTTGCAGGGAATGGATGAAGCTGGAAACCATCATTCTCAGCAAACTAACACAGGAACAGAAAACCAAACACCACATTTTCTCACTCATAAGTGGGAGTTGAATAATGAGAACACATGGACACAGGGAGGGGAACATTGCACATCAGGACCTGTCAGGGGGTGGGGGGCAAGGGGAGGGATAGCATTAGGATAAATACCTAATGTAGGTGACGGGTTGATGGGTGCAGCAAACCACTATGGCACATGTATACCTATGTAACAAACCTGCACATTCTGCACATGTATCCCAGAACTTAAAGTATAATAAAAAAATTTTTAAAAAGCAAAGATTCAGAGATAATAAGCCGATACACCCAATGTTAGAAATAAGAGAAAGGAGGGGAAGAAAGAAGATTGCAGAAAAGATAGAACAAATAATATTTCAGGACACATTCTAGGAAAGCAAATTAAATAAGAACAAATGAAGTGAAACACACACAAAAAGGTATTATAACATGTCATAAGATGCATATTTGTCTAAAAATGATTGATCATAAACCTCTGAAATTCAATATAATTGTATAAAATGATTTTTTTAGAATGGTAGTTTAAATGTGGTAAAAAAGAAATTTTAATATGAGTGATGAAATAAGTGAAGGAAGGGAAAGGAGATAAACACACATCAGAGTTCTTGTCTTGTCAAAATTGATATAGAATATTAAAGGTGAAACAGCATGTAATTATAATATTTTTGCCAAGTTTTAGCATAACTACTAGAAGAATAGAGAATATGTAATTTTAAATGAATAGGGGAAAAATAAAATAATGTTAAACATTTCAAAAAAGTCATTAAAAACATGTTAATAACAAAATATAAAATAAAGTGGCAAGGACAATCTAAAATTTTAAGTGAATAAATGTAATTAGACTAGATCTCACTCTGTAGATAAAAATACCAAGATGTGTCCAAAGTAATATTATACAGAATGCAGTATATAAACAAAATGAACATAAAGGGAAACTTAAATTATTTGTTTTAGGTAATTCCTAAAATGGTATCGTTAAGTATGATGAAAAAGAATTTAAGGAAAACTTAGAATGCTAAAAGATATAAAACCAATATGTCGGTAAGGGTTGATCAGGAAAATGGAAGTCACTCCTTGTATTGCAAGTAGGAAGGGCTTTTATACAGGAACATACTGGTGTGCAAAATCACTGGAAGGTCATAATAAGGAAGGGTGGGAAAGCCATTACCTATCTCTATCTGCAGTAACAAAGCTTTGATTCTAAAGAGTTGAAAAGAAGTCTATGCAAATCTCAAGGATTTCTGTGAGGTTGAAGGAACTCTGTCATTTGCAGTCCTAATACAAGTACTTCAAATCTCACATCGGCTAGCTACCCATGCTACTGCTTGCTTTGAAAGAATGAGAACATTTCCTTCTCTTCAACCTTTGAAATATCATTGAAGACATTTTATTGAAAACTCATACCTGGAATCACAGAAGGAAAGGAAATTTTGGAAATGTGGTTTCTGACTTCTTTGCAACACAAGGAAAAGGAAGTGATTATAAAGCAAAATTTACAAAAGAAAACCCTGATAATTTTTTAAAGGTACAATCAATTAAGAACACATGCATCACCTGATAAAAACTAACTCGGCCAGTTAATCAAGTGTAATACCAACAGTGGTAATACATGTTGATCATATGTACTCTTCACTAGTATGATGAAATGGCACCACACATTGTTGATCTTCCTTATAATTTACAATTCCAGTCTATTAAAAACAAAAAATCAGATCAATTCCAATTGATAGAAAGTCTGCAAAATACATAATCAATATTCATCAAAACTGTCATGGCCATTAAAAACAAGGAATTATGAGAAACTCTCACACCAAGAAAAGCCAGGAGAGACAGGATGACTAATTGAAATGTAATAGCTTTATTGGAATCCTAAAACAGAGAAAGGAATTAGGCCAAAATTAAAGAAATTAGAATAAATTCTGACCTTTAGCTAATAATAAAGTATCAATATTGGTTCATTAATGGTGACAAATATTCCATAGTATTTTGATGTGTGAATAGCAGGAGAAACTGGGTAAAGGGTATATATGAACTCTCTTTACTATATTTTACAACTTTTTAAAAACATCATTTTACTCTAAAATTAAAAATATTTAAAATATGTATTAATTTTGATAGGAAAATGAGCATATTAATGTTTTACCAGTTTTCATGTCTTTTTACCTACTGAGAAGTAAAATAAAACATGAAAAATAACCTGTTAATAATACACATAGACTAAATACAAAAGATGCCAAATGTTATCAATAACATATTTCACTGTGAGCTCAGTCTGTCACATTTTCCTATTTGTTTTATTTTAGAAGTAGAATTTCTGTAGGTATAGTCATAACTTTTGAGTGAAAAGGTATTTTTCTTCAACTGCATTTGAATATTAGTTTATTTTGCTAGTGTTTGAATTATCACTCTTAAATATTTAATATGAGCATATATTTACTTTTAACATCCTCTGCTTTCTCAAGCAGTTATAATTTTGAAATTCAGTTTTAGTGACAGATAGACGCATTTATTATTTTAAATAATCAAATGTATTATTATAAAAATAATCAAAATCACTTATTATCTAAAAATAATAGAAAACCATTGTAATATATTGAAAAATAATTTTTAGGATCTTTCTTTTTCCAAAGTTATGTTAAAGATAAAATGACTATATACAATGAGGTCTAAAATATATAACATTTATTAAATTTATATCTACAGTAGGTTTTAAAAAGTTGCCATACAGTTCTGGAAAACTAAAAAGCTATGCACATATACAGGACTGTATTCATGCCTAGAAAATACCTGGGAAAACCATAATCTCATGCCTCTAGTTGACCCTAAGGTCCTGGCCAAGTAGAGAGTGAAGTTTTTAAGGCGGAATTGAAACCACTGGGGTATTAAATGGCTCAGCACATAAGCAGTGCTTGTCAGCCAAAAGTGGGAGACCTACTTGTTCAAAGCAATTAGGAAGATAAATTTTATTGTCAAATATTAGGTGACTGCCAAAATGCCTGAGCAGAGCTTACAGTGTTTACACAGCAAGGAATATAAATATATAATTAGTAAAGAAAATTACTAACAAATAAAAAAGCAGCAGCAATAAAACCACCAACAATAATGAATATCAACAAAATCAAACTATGCGTAGAAGGGGATTTGATTTCCAAACTTGGTTTATATTATTTAAAGTCATTTTCCATTGACAGAAAAAAATTACACATGCAAAAAAAAAAAACATAAAAGAATGGTCTACATGGCAGGGAGAGCATGGTCAATAGAGACTTTTCCTTAGAAAAAACAGGTGCTAGTTTTAGTGGATAAATCTGTTTATCCACTAAAAGACAAACGTGTAAAAAGTGTAAAAAGTTTTTTTTACACTTTTTTTACACTTTTACACTTTTACACTTTTTTTCTCCTCCCTGTGTCCATGTGTTCTCATTATTCAACTCCCACTTATGAGTGAGAAAATGTGGTGTTTGGTTTTCTGTTCCTGTGTTAGTTTGCTGAGAATGATGATTTCCAGCTTCATCCATTCCCTGCAAAGGACATGAACACATCCTGTTTTATGGCCTCATAGTATTCCATGGTATATATGTGCCACATTTTCTTTATCCAGTCTATCATTGATAGTCATTTGGGTTTGTTCCACATCTTTGCTATTGTGAACAGTGCTGCAATAAACATATATGTGCATGTATCTTTATAGCAGAATGATTTATAATCCTTTGGGTATACACCCAGTAATGGGATTGGTGGGTCAATCCCATTACCCAGGTGTAAAAAGTTAAAGTGTGAGGACATGTATTGACAAATATAGGATATCAATAAAAAGAAAGAAATTGTAAAAACAAAATAGAAATTGTAGAGTTGAAAAGGATAGTAACTAAAATGAAATTTTCACTAGAGGAGTTCAACAACCGATTTAAGTGGCCAAAGGAAAAAAATCAACATAATTTAACGTAAATCAAATGAGGTTATCTTATCTGAGAGCCAGAAAGACAACAGAATGGTGAAAATGAACAAGTCCTCAGAGGACCTGTGGAACTTTGTTAATTGTACCAATATATTAACACATGTAATTGACTCCAAGATGAAGAGGAGATGATAGAACAGAGGGAATGTTTGAAAAAATTGTGGCTGATAATTCCCAAATTTGATAAAATATCAATTTATACATCCAAGATCAGCTAAGTTCAAGTAAGATAATCTCAAAGACAACCACACATATACACATACTAAAGCTTTCAAACGATAAAGACAGAGAGAGAATCTTGAATGGAGAAAGAAAAAGTGACTTATCATGTACATGGGATTCTTAATAAGTTAATAGCTGACTTTCTGTTAGATATTACTGAGTGCAGAGGGAAATGGAATAATATATTTAAAGTGCTAAAAGAGAAAAATGTCAATCAAGAATTCTACATACAGCTAAACTCTCTTTAAAAATGTAGAAATTAAGATATTCTCAGATAAACAAAAATTGAAGAACTTGTCTCTAGGGAACCTACAAAACAATCCTAAAAGGAGTCATTCAGTCTGAATGAAAGAACATTAAAAAGTAACCTGAATCAATATAACAGTAACTTGAATCAATATAAAGTAATAAAGGGTACCAGAAAAGGTACCTATAAGTAAATATACTTATATTTTTATATAGTATTTATATCTGGTATATATAAATACATAATATATAGTTAGTATAAATAAATTTTTGTTTGTAAAACTTTTCTTATATCTTATTTAAAATCCACCTGTGTATATAACCAATTGTAACACTGTGGTGGTGAATTTATATAATAATGCAGCCTGCATAATAATAATAGCACAAGTAGGGTATTGTTAAGCACAATTAGGGTATTGTTAGGAAGCTTATATTGGAGCAAAGTTTTCATATATATTGGAGCAAAGTTTTCATATATTATTTAAATATTAATATTAAAATTAATATTTCCTATATTATTGAAATTTTAATATCAATTCACATGATGTTAATTCAAAGTATATTGTATTAATTTCTTTATTATAATTACCAAAGAAACCACTGACAAAAATTTTAAAAGTAAATATTAAAGAAAAAATATATAATTAAAATGGCCCTTGAAACACTAAAGATATCTATTTAGTACAAAAATATGGTAATTAAGAAAAGAGAGCAACAATGAATAAGACATAGACATATAGAAAATGAATAGCAAAATAGCAAATGAAATTCCTACCTTAGTAATTTTATTCATTTGAATGGATTTCTAGAAAGGTACAAACTACCAAAACTCACTCAGTAAGGAATAGAAAATCTGAATTTATTCATAAGAAAACAGAGATTTAATTCATAATCAACAACCACTCTCAAAAAAGTTACTGGGTAGATGGCTTTATTGGTAGATTCTACCACATGTTTGAAAAATTTATACCAATACTTCAAAGACTTTTTAAAAATTAGAAGAGGAGGGAACACTTCAAACTCATTTATGGGTCAAGTAACTCTGATACTCAAACCAGAGAGTCATCACACAAAAAGAAAACAAAAAACAATTTTCCTTATAAGTATGATGCAAAAAATCCCAATTATATACCAGCAAACTGAATACAACAACTAACAAAGAGGACTGAACACCAAGACCAAGTGGAATTCACCCCAGGAAGGCAAGGTTGGTTTAATGTTCAAAAATCAGACAACAAGTACATGATAATCTTAATAGAATGTCATGTGACAAATGCAATTTCATTTCATGATAGAAACACTCAGCCAACTAGAAATAGAGGGCAGCTCTCCCAACCTAAGCAAAGCATAAGAAAAAAGCCCACTTAATATCATATTAGCTGAATGACAGAATGTTTTTCCCTTAAGATAAAAAAGCAGACACATATGTCTGTTCTTACCTCTTGTGTTCAATACTGTACTGGAGGGTCTAGATAAACAATTAAGTAAGAAAAAAACAAGAAAAATCATGTTGGAAAAGAGTAAATAAAGCAATCTATACTTAGAAAACCTAGATTTAGTACATAGAAAATCTAAAGGCTCTACTACAATTTGTTGGAATTAATAAGTGATTTTTAGTAAGGGTGCAGGATAAAAGATCAATATAAAAAGATCAACTGTGTTTCTATACACCAGCAAAAAGAATTTTTAAAATTAAATTAATAAAAAAGTTAATTTACATTTGCCACAAAAAGAACACAATACATAGAAATAACAAAAGAAATATCAGATTTGTACACTAGAAACAACAAAAACTATGTTGACAGAAATTAAAGGAGATGAATAAATGGAAAGACACTTGATATTCACAGATGGAATATTTAATATTGTTAAGATAGGAATATTCTCCAAATCGATATACAGATTCAACACAATCTTTATCAAAGTCTCAGATTTCTTCTTTCAGAAATGGACAAACTGACTTTAAAATTTATGTGGAAATGCAAGGAACCCAAAAGAGGCAAAAACAATTATGAAAAGGAAAAACAAAGGAGGAAATACATTCTTATTTCAAGTCTATCTACAAAGCTACAGTAATCAGACATCATGGTGCTAGCATGAGGATAGCTATATAAATCAATAGATTAAAAGTTAATAACTTGTATTTATAATGATAAAATAAATTCATTTTTTAAAAAGGGCAGAGGAAATTCAGTTGGGGAAATAAAAATCTTTAAAAAAAATAGTGATGGGACAATGGAATATCAATGTACAAATGAAAAATAGGACCTTTCCCCAAAACCATTTAAAATAATTAAATGAAAATAAGTCATAGATCTACAGGTAAGAGATAAAACACAAAAATTCCTGTTAGAAAAAAGCTCAGGAGTGAATTTTTATGACTTTCAGTAAGTCAATTATTTCTTAAATATTATGTCAAAACCACCAAGAGAAAAACAGATTGGATTTCTTTAAATTTTAAACTTTTTTATTTTTTGCCTCAGAAGTTGCCATCAGTACAGTAAAAAACGAGCCCCAGAATTGGAGGAAATATTGGCAAATTATATATCTGATTAGATTCTTGTATCAATTTGACAAAAGATCTAATTGTACATTCCAGCAAGGAAGATACATAAATGGTCAAAAGACACATAAAAAGGATAGTCAACATAATAATCATTACAGAAAGGCAAAAAAAATCATAATGATATACCCATAAAACCCACTAAAATGAGTATAACTTTAAAAAAATTGTCAGATGAGGCTGGGCATGGGGGTTCATGTTTGTAATCTCAGCACTTTGGAAGGCTGAGGCAGGAGGATTGCATGAGGCCAGGAGTTCGATACCAGCCTGGGTAACATGGTAAGACTCCGATCTCTATAAAAAAAAAAATCTTAAAATTTAGCCAGGTGTGGTGATGCATGCTTTTTGTCTCAGCTACTTGGGAAGCCGAGGTGGAAGAATCACATTAGCCCAGGAGTTTGAGGCGGCAGTAAGCTATGATTGACCACGGCACTCCAGCTTGAGTGACAGAGTGAAACTCTGTCTTTAATATGACAATTAAAAAACATTGTCAGATTATAAAAAGTGTCTTCAAGAATATAGGGGAATCAGAATAATCAAAAAGCTGGTGGGATTGCAAAATTCTAGAGCTCCAGTGAAAAACAATTTTATATTTTCTTAAAATATTATATAGTTACCATAGACCTAGCAATTATACTTCCCATAAGACATTTTTATGAATATATATAGCAGCATATTCATAATAAAAAAATGGAAACTGCAAATGTAGTACATCACCTGATGAGTAGACAAAATAAAATGTAGCATTTCCATGCAGCAGAATATATTTGGCAATAAAAAGGAATGAAGTGTTATGTTATAATATACATGAGTCTTGAAAACATTAGGTAAAGTAAAGGAAGCCAGTCAAGGTAGAACACATGTTGTATGTATATATACAGTATCCACAATAGGCCAACCAATACAGAAAGTAGATTAGTGGTTGCCAGAAGCTTGGGGAGGGACAATGAAGAGTGACTGCTAATGAGTATAGGGTCCCTTTATGAAACTATAGAAAATCTTCTAAAATTAGTTAGTGATTATATTTGCATAGTTCTGCAGGCATGCTAAAAATGACATGTGTGTGTGTGTATATATATATATATATATATATATATGTGAAACCTCAATACTTATTGGTAAAGTTTCCAATTCCTTTATATTGATAAACTTTACAAAGTAACATGCAAACATTTTTACTGAAGTATTGTCAAAGGCTAGTGAATAAATTTTACCCAAGAAGTCTCAGGGTAAATTCTGAAGTTCAATTTCCTCTCACTGAACTTTGCAATTTATATCATGCTACATTTACATGTGATGAAAAGTGGTGCTAATTTTGCTTCTCCATCATACATTTGCATTTATTTTTCTATAGAAAAGGTGTTTTTTTAAAAACTATTTGAATTACTTAACTTTCTTTCTGATCTACTCTTCCAAGCTATCTTTAGGTACTACTGATAAATTTGCTTGCTCTGGGGCACAGAATTCTTTATACATTTGGAATAGTCATATCTCTCTGTTTGATATAGACAAATCCATGAGCAGTCCTCTGCCAGGTAATTTGCTTCAAAGTAAAATTTTTGTTATGTGGTGTGAAACATATTATCTTAACCCTAGTTTTCATGATAGTTTGGTGTCATGTTAGAATCTAATAGTCTTAGCCATTAGCATTTTCTTTTGACTGAAGGAGAAAAAAATCCTAATGGTGTATAAATTAGGAATTTATATACGCCAAATAGTGGTGTGCCACCATCACACTCCTTGGGAGTTACCAAATAACAGCTTCACATAGATTCTATTATCTCATGTTACACCATTTGGAAATATTTTAATGGTTGACAACCTCCAGGTAAAGCAATACAATATTTTTTTAATGGTTGGCAACCTCCAGGTAAAGCAATACAATCTTTTTTTCTTTTTCCTGGATATCTTGTATTTCAATAGACCTCAAGTTAGGATGTAATTTTCATTAGCACGAAGACTGTACTTCTACTTTCAAAATCTCAGGTTATACCTCATACAAGTAGATATATTCCTGGGCAGGAATTCTATGCATTTACTGACTTTTAGAATTACTCCTTTCAAAGTATTCCAAAAATACCCCCCAAGAAATGATTTTGTAGTACATTGAATTATTTGTCCCAATTGTTTAAAAACCTTTCTGTGTTCAAGCCCTTTTCCACGTGATGTTGCAGCTCCTACCACAATGGGAAGAGTGTAATTTTCTGTCCCTTGACATTGAGACCCAAGTTGCCTTGGTCAATGTAATGCTAACAGATGTCATACAAATCAGGCTCTTAATGTCTTTATGGAGTATATATTCTCTCTTCTGCTTTTGCTTTCATTATGAGAAGATGTCCTGACTAATCCACTTGTTCAAGTAAAATGAGAGATGTTGAGAGCAAATCAGTGCCCAATCTGCGGTTTGTAGTCTAGCCTACCTGGGCGCAGTCTGAATCAGCGTGACTTTCAACTGTGTGTTCAGTGCTATTGTAGTGTCATTGCTGTTATGCCCGCTTAGTTACCAGAGCTAAGGAATATATGCATGTTTACTAACTTTCTTACATATTAACTCTGACTTATATATTATGTAAAATATAATCCCAGCACGTTGAGAGGCCAAGGCTGGCAGATCATCTGAGGTCAGGTGTTCAAGACCAGCCTGGCCAACATGGCTAAATCCTGTCTCTACTAAAAATACAAAAATTAGCTGGGTATGGTGGCACATGCCTGTAATCTCAGCTACTTGGGAGGCTGAGGCTGGAGAATTGCTTGACTCTGGGAGACAAAGGTTGCAGTGAGCTGGGGTCATGCCATTGCACTCCAGTCTGGGCAACAGAGCAAGACTCCATGTAAATAAATAAAATAAAATAAAATAAAATAATTATACACATATGGTATAATATATACATAAAACTAAAAGTTTACACTGATGCCTGTCATTCCAATGCAGTTCTTTATAGTTCATTTTAGCCTTCACCTTTTCCTATTTATAATTTTTTTCTAGCAGTGAGAAACCTGACTCTCATTATCTATATTATCTTTACTTATTTGTTGAATTCTGGTATATACATAATTTCAGAATAAGGATCCTGTACTGCTGTGAGAAAACTTCCTTACAATATTACAGCACCTGAATGATCATTTTGTTTCTAGCCTGACAATATTCATTCAAGATACAATAATTCCCTCTTATTCATGGGGGATAAATTCTAAGACCTCCAGTGTATGCCCAAACCTACAGATAATACCAATACTTATACAGCACATTTTTCTCCTATGCAAACTATACGGCCACATGAAAACTTCCCCTTCATCCTTTGAAGGTTTGCTAAACATCAACTGACAAAATGCAGATTAATAGGAAAAAGACATATACATTTTATTTTAATGTTCACAGCACAGAAGTACACAGGAGAACAATTACCCAACTTCCCAGTGGAATATAGATGTTTATGTACCCTTGTTCATGGCAGAAGGGGAAATGGGGAAAATGTGGCAATTTGAGAAACACAAAATGAATTTTAGGAGGAAATAAGTGGACTTGGAGAACACACAATGGCCTAGGACAAGGTCTGCTGGGCCCACAGAGCAGAAAATTGTTTGTGACAAAAGTCTGTCCAGTGAATACTGGATTTTGTCAAATGATTGTGCTGCATCTATTGAGATATTCTTAAGTTTTTTTTAGATTGTTAAAATGATGAATTATAATGATTGATTATTTAATGTTAGGCCAACCTTGCATTGCTGACTCTGATATATTGTCTTTATTATTCGTATTGTATTCAACTTGCTAAAGTATTGTTTAGGGTTTTTTAAAAAATTTCTGTTCATGAGACATATGGTCTTTTTTTTCTTTTCTTGTAATATCTATATCGTTCTGGTAGTACATTAATTCTAGTCCCATAAGAATTGGGAAGTATTTTCTGTATTTTTATATTCTGGAACAATTTTTGTAGCATTGGTATGGTTTTTTGTTTGAATGTCTGATAGAAATCACTAGTGAAGCCATTTGTTTCTCAAGTTTTCTCTCTGAAATGGCTTTTAAATGCAAGGTCATTTTTTAAAAAGAGATATGAGGGTGTTCATTATACCTATTTCTCCATGAGTAACCTTTAGTAGTTGGTATCTTTCAATAAGTTGGTCGATTTTGTTTAAGTTACTAAATTTATTGTTCCAATAATATCTCCCTATTGTTCATAATGTCTCCCTATTAAGCTTTTGGTGCCACTGGAAAATAAATTGATAATTTGTGTTTCTATCTTTTTCCAGCCAATCTAAATAAAAGATTAACAATTTTATTAATTTTCTGTAATGGGTTTCATTGATTTTCTCTATTATTGTTTGAGTTCTATTTTACTGGTTTATTTTCAAATATTTATTATTTCAACTCTCCTTACGTTGAGTCTTATTTTTATTTTAATAGTTTCTTTTTGAATTTTTATTTATTTATTTTCTTTAAACAAGAGTATTGCTCTGTTGCCCAGGCTGGAGTGTTGTGGTGTGATAATGGTGTGCTGCAGCCTCAACCTTCCAGGTTCAAGTGATCCTCCTGAGGTAGATTGGACAGAGTGGTCATACAGCCTTACTTAAAGGGGAAAACACATGCCAAATGGATGGATAAAACAAACTGCCCAATAACGTACAAACAGCATCATGGACTCATGGTTAGAATGCTCTGCAGCAAAGAAGTAGAAGAGCAGAAGGAAAAATTCCCAAATTTTTGCAAGTGCAGAAACCTACGATTAGTGTCCTTGGGCTGACCTGTGCTCATTATAATAGTAAAAACACACCCACAGTGGAGATTTTAGATGCTAATGAGACATGTGATGTATATACTAGCACATACAGCATCTGTGCATGCAGGTTTAAGAAACCACCAATAACATGCTGAATAGCAACACCCTTTCCCATCCCTTTATGAATCATCATGTAAAATTCCCGTAAAGGGACGTTCTTCAGTGCCATATGGTGCTGTCTCACCAGTTGCACCTGCTTTGAGCAGCCTGCTCTGATAAGCTCTCAGAGTGCACTTCCACTTTGCAATAAATGTCTTTAATGACTTTCACTTTGGACTCACTCTCAAATTATTTTGTGCAGCCAAATCAAGAACCTGAACTGGCCCACTTGCAACACCCCTACCTCAGCCTCCTGAGCGGATGGGAACACAGGCATACACCATCACATCCGGCTAATTTAAATCTTTTTTTTTTTTTGGTAGAGACAGGGTTTCAACATGTTGCCCAGGCTGATCTCTAATACTTGGGCTCAAGTGATCACCTGCCTCAGCCTCTGAAACTGAGCCACCATGACTGGCCTAATTTTTTCAATTGACATAAAATTGTATATGTTTATCATGTATAACATGTTGTTTTGAAATATATATATATATACACACATTGTGGAATGACTAAATCAAGCTTATTAACATAAGTATTACCTCAAAAAGTTGTCTTTTTTTGTGGTAAGGACACTTAAAATATAGTCTCTTAAACATATTTCAAGATCACAGTATATCATTATTTACTATAGTCACCATGTCGTACAGTAGAACTTATTCCTCCTATCTAAATGAAGTTTTGTAACCTTCTACCAATATCTTCACAGCCCCATATCACACCATTGCCCCAGTCCCTGGTAACCACCATTCTATTTTCTGCTTCTGTAAGATCAACATTTTTAGATTCTACATATGGGTGAGATCATGCAGTATTTGTTTTTTTGTGCCTAGTTTATTTCGCTTAATATAATGTCCTCCAGGTTTATCAATGTTGTTTTAAATGACAAAATTTTACTCTTTTTTGATAGCTGAATAGTATTCCATTATGTATAGATACCACATTTTCTTTATTCTTTAATAGACTGATGGACACTTAAGTAGATTTCATGTCCTAATATTGTGAATAATGCTGAAATAAATATGAGAGTACAGGTATCTCTTTAACATGCTGATTTTATTTCCTTTGGATATACATAGCCAGTGGTGGGATTGCTGGAATTGCTGGATAATAGAAAAAGTCCATTTTTAATTTTTTGAGAAGCCTCCTTTCCATTTTCCATAATAGCTATACTAATTTACATTCCCACCAACGGTGTGCAAAGGTTCTCTTTTGTCCACAACCTCACCAACATTTACTTTTTTCTTTTTGATAATGGCCATTTTAATAGGTGTGAGGTCCTTTCTCAATGTGGTTTTAATTTGCATTTCTCTGGTGATTAGTGATGTTAAGCATCTTTTCATATACTTCTTGGCCATTTGTATGTCTTCTTTTGAAAAATATCTATTCAGGTCTTTGCTCATTTTGAAAATCAAGTTGTGGCCTGGAGCGGTGGCTCATGCCTGTAATCCCAGCACGTTGGGAGGCTGAGGCGGGTGGATCACGAGGTCAGGAGATTGAGACCATCCTGGCTAACGCGAGGAAACCCTGTCTCTACTAAAAATACAAAAACTTAGCCGGGCGTGGTGGTGGGCGCCTGTAGTCCCAGCTGCTCGGGAGGCTGAGGCAGGAGAATGGCGTGACCCCGGGAGGCAGAGTTTGCAGTGAGCCAGGATAGCGCCACTGCACTCCAGTCTGAGCGACAGAGCGAGACTTTGTCTCACAAAAAACAAACAAACAAAAACAAGTTGTGTTCTTGCTATTGAATTGTTTTAGTTCCTTATATATTTTGAATGTTAACTCATTATACAATATATGGTTTACAAATATTTTCTCTCATTTTGCAAGTTGTCTTTTCACTGATGACTGTTTCTTTTGCTGAACAGAAGCTTTATAGTTTGGTGTAATCCCATTTATCTATTTTGGCTATTGTGGCCTGTGCTTTCGGGGTCATATCCAAAAATATTATCGTTCAGGCCAATACCACGGAACTTTCCCCTTGTATTTTCTACCAGTATTTTTATAGCTTCAGGACTTACATTAAAGTTTTTAATCCATTTTGAGTTTATTTTTGTATGGTCCAATTTCATTCTCTGCATGTTGGTATTCAGTTTTCCTAAAGCCATTTATTGAAGAGATTGTCCTTTCCCCATTTTGTGTTCTTGACTACTTTGTCCAAAATCAGTTGGCTGTAAATGCACGGATTTGTTTCTGTGCTTCCTATTCTATTCTATTGTTCTATATGTTGGTTTAATGCCAATATTATGCTGTTTTGGTTACTATAGCTTTGTAGCATATTTTGATGCCTGGTAATGTGATGCCCCCACCTTTTTGTTATACATTGCTTTGGCTATTTGTGAGCTTTTTGGTTACATATCAATTTCAGGATTGTTTTTCTATTTCTTTGAAAAAAATGACGTTGATATTTTGATAGGGATTATATTTTTGTAGCTATTTTAAATCAAATTATTTTCTTGATTGAATTTGCAGACAGTTTGCTATTTGTTTATAGAAACGCTGTTGATTTGGGGATGTTGACTTTGTATTTGGTAACTTTTTAAATTCATTTATTACTTCTAACAGTTTTTTAATGCAGTCTTTAGGGTCTTCTTTATAGAAGAACATGCCATCTGCAAACAGGTACAATTTAACTTCTTCCTTTTCAATTTGAATGCTTTTTATCTTTTTCCTTGCCTAATTACTCTGGCTAGGACTTTCAGGACTTATTTTCTAGTTTCTTAAGGTGAAAACCAAGGTTATTTATTCGAGAGCTCTTGCTTTTGCCACTGTAAGTATTTATTGTTATAAATACACCCTAATAATACTTTAGTGGCATACCAAAACGAATGTGTTGTATTTTAATTTCCATTAAGCTAAAATGCATTTCAGTTTCTCTGTTGATGTTGTCTTTGACTTATGAGTTTTTAGAAGTATGTTTTTTTAATTTTGATATACTTTTTTCTTTTTGTTATTGATAGTCTATTATATTAATAATTTCACTGTGGTCAGAGAACATTCTTTGTATTGTGAATTATTTTATGACCCAGAATATGCTCTGTCATGGTAAATTTTTTGCGCACTAGTAAGGAATCTGTATTCTACTGTCTTTGGGGATAATATTCCAAAAAGTTTATTTAGATCAACTTGGTGGGTACTGTTCCTCACATCTTTTATATTTGTACTGATTTTCTGCCTACTTTTTCCATCAATTATTGAGAAAGAGGTATTAAAATCTTGGCCTGTATTTATTTGTTTGTTCATTTCTTGTTGAAGTTCTATCAGTGTTTCTTTACATAATTTGAAGCTCCAGAAAGCATTTAGGATTGGTACGTTATTTTTTGAATTGGCCTTTTTATTAATTCCATGTTACCTTATTTTTGGTTCTTAGTAATACTCTTTGTTTTGAAATCTACTTTGTTGTTAATGTAGTCACCATTGTTTTCTTTTTATTAGTGTTAGTACAGTATGTTTTTTTATAATACTCTTTTAACCTATTTGTTACTTTATATTTGTAATACATTTTTGTAGACAGCATGTGGTTGAGTTTTGCTGTTTTTATTCAATATAACCTCCTCTTTAATTTGTACATAGACACTATTTATATTTAGTGAGATTTATCCAAATAATTAGGTATAAATATTGCTTTTTTAAAAAATATTTGTCTCTATAGGTTTTTGGGTTTTTTTCCATTCTTCCTGTTCTCCTTTTAGATTTATTAAATATTTTAGGGTCTCATTTTTCTCTCATTGACTTATTGTCATTTTCTCTCTCTCTTTTTATTTTACCTGATGTTTTCTGATTTGTAGTTATCGATCACAGTCTAACGATAAGTGACACTGTACTAACATTAGGTAAGAACCTTAAAATGGTACACTAAAATTTTTCCTCTCCTGAATGTTTTACTTTCATGTTAAAAGTTCCACACTATTTACATCTTTTTGTTTATAAACAGCGAGTAATATTTTAAAGATAAATAAAAATATATTTACATTAAAATATTTAAATAAAAATATTTTATATTTACATAAAAATATTTTTAAAAATTACATTAAAATATTTAAATATAGATATTTAAATAAAACTATAAACCCTTATATTTTTACTGATGGGCTACCATTTCTCATGTTCTTCTTTCCTTTGGGTAGATCCATATTTGACTTGGTGTCAATTTCCTTCCTCTGAGATGATTGCCCTTAATATTCCTTGTAGTGTAGGTGTGCTGATAATAAATTTGTTAAGCTGTTATACATCTAATAATTACAACCTTATTTTACATTTATTTTTGAAAGGTATTTTTACTAGACATTGAATTCTTGGTTTGTAGATTCTTTTATTTCAGTATTTTTAAAATTTTGCTCTACTGACTTCTTACATCTTTGTCTGGTAAGAACTCTGCTATCATTTATCTACTATTTATTCATCTGTAGATCATGTGTCTTTTGTTTTCCCAGAAACTTTAGTAATTTTTTTTTCACTGACTTTTTCTATCTAATTAGAATGTGCCTTTAATTAGTTTTCTTTGTATTTCTGCACTTGAGCTTTCTTGTATTACTCGGATCTGTGGATTTACAGTTTTCATCAAATTTGGGGAAAAATGCATATTATTTTGTTAAATATTTGTTCTGCAACTCTTTCTCATATCTCTTTCACATTAAGTATATTAAGCTACTTAAAGTTACTGCACAGCTTTCTGATGCCTTTTAATTCTTTGAGTTTTATTTTGTATAGTTTCTATAGTTATATCTTCATGTACACTATTCATTTTTTGGCAACATCTACTCTGTCTTTATTTCAGTCAGTATATTTACCATCTCATATATTGTAGTTATTACAACTTATATCTAGAATTTATATTTGCATTTTTTTTTACCTTTCAGGACTCTTTAAATTTTTGATCCTTTGGAGTACAATTATACTTACTATTTCAATGTTCTTGTCTGCTAATTCTAACATTTCTATCAGTTCTTATTAGTTTTCAATTAATTGAGCTTTTTTTCTTCATTTTGGGTCACATTGTCCTACTTTCCTTGCATGTCATATTGAATGTCCTTCATTGTGAATTTTACCATGTTGGGTGCTAGATATTTTTGTATGCCTATACATTTTCTTAAGTTTTTCTGAGGCTCATTTATGTTACTTAAAAGCAGTTTCATCCTGTCACATCCTGTTTTCACCTATTGTTCAATGGGACCAGAGCACTACTCAGTCTAAGGTTAGTTATTTCCTGACACTGAGACAATATCCTCTTTGTAATCTACCTAATGCCTTGTGGCTTGTGAGGTTTTGCAGTCTGAATAATTAGAACATCACAATTCCCAGACATGTATGTGTGCTGGCTACTGTTTCCTCCTCAGGTTTCTGGAGTTCTTTCTGTGTGCAGTTTCCTCTTCTCTGATAGTCGGTCCTATGATCCCTACCTTCTCCTTTGCCTCCCTGGAATCTCAACTCTGCACCTTCAACTCAATAAATTTTCCAAACTTGAGCCATTGCCTAAAAACTCTCTCAAGACAGTAAGCTAGAATAAGCATATGGCTCACTTTGTTTGTTTATCATTTCCTAGGGAATGTTGCCTGATGTCTGTTCATTCCCAATGTCTAGTGTCTATTGTTATGTAATATATGTGTTCTTTCTGTTTGTTTGTTTTTAAGGGAGAGGTCCTTGTTTTTTTTTTTTTTTTTTTCAGTTGAAAGGATAAGTCCATTTATCTATTTTTTAAAGCAGCAAATAAAACTGGAGAACAAGATCTTACATAAATGCTGACAGACCCAGGCCTGTTGTGAAAAGCATTAACAATGAAAAATATCCTAAGACAGAGCTAGGTTAGAATCTAAGATTTATATCCTGGACAAGTTATTTAATCTCATATAGACTCAATTTTCTCATCACGTGTAAAGTGTCTAGCAGGGTAGTATTAACAGTGGCTTAACAAATTAAAAGTGATGTATCCTTCATTGTTTTGTATAATGTCACCTTTGATAAACAATTGAATAAGCATGTTCTTTTAATTATAGAAACTAAGTCCCTTAATTCTGTAGCCTAATCCACTGTACCTCTTCAGAAATCGTAAGAAACAATAGCTTTATATGTGTCTCTTGAGTATATGTGTTTGATAGATTTCTTTTCCAATTTATATATCTTTGACAGAAATTTTTATATTCTCTCTTGAAGAAGATTTGCCCATTAAAAGCCCCATTTCCTACTCTCCTTAAATTTACTCTTCTAAAGTCATATAAGATTTTGTATCTTAAGGCAGGGCAGATTGTCCAGTGAACTTGACCTAGCCATTCATGCCTCAGAGGTTTTAGTCTGTCTGTTGAGCAACTACAGAACTTCTCCTCCTCCCCCGCCTCATAAATTATGCTTCCTTCGTAACCCTGACCAAGATCACTTTTCCCATGAAACACTTGATTATCATGTTCAAACTTTCTTTAAATTCTTTGCTTCTCTCACACAGTCAGTACGACACATTCTAGCATTTATATCTACATATTTGTTCACTCATGGCTCTTTTCTTTAGGATATAGGACCCTGCATAGATAAAAATGAGAGTGATCTGTTCAATTATCATGAGTCCAGATAGTTGAGAAAAGGTGAAGAGATTGTTTTTTGGTCAAAGACCCCAAGGAAATGGGCTAGGCAATTTCTGTGCCAAGGCTGAAGGCAGCTAGAACATCCTAAGCGTGTCTGCTTAGATCTAACTTGTCTTGCCAACTCCTCTCATACCTATTTAGCCTCCCTCATTTCATTAATATTTACCATCCTACAAAAATCCAGTATCCAACAACCTCTCTATACCTAATAGAGATAGTGAGCTTTGCCACCGTGGTCAAAGTTCAATCATCTCTTGGTTGGATGGTGACGATATCCAAACAGCTGGTCCTAGCCCTGCCTTTGTTTTTGTCTCAACATAGAGTGCAGGAAAATCTCACTTAAAGTAAGGCCAACCTTGTTAGTTGTCTGCTCAGGGATCAGCTATGGCTTCTCCTCTCACTCTGAGTAGATCAGAACAGTGTCTGCTGGATTGTGAGAACTCAATAAATATGTGTTGAATGATTAAATGGTGTAATTGAATATGCAGTGGACAGCTTTTGTACTCTCCCAGATTGGGGGAGTGTAAGTTTCTAGCTAATTCCACTTAATTCCTCTCAGGCATGTGTGGGTAGCTTTTCCTTTCTTACAGCCTCATTTATGGATTTCCATAGCCTTCCTTTAGTCTTCAAGAGCTAAAAATTCCCAGGGTTGTCAAATTGGAGGTTGTCTGAGACCAATCAGAGCAGGTACCAATGAACTTCAAGGCCACAGAGCATCACTCCCATCAGAAAGTCATGGGATACTTGTTAGTATGTTGCCATTGTCAGAGGAAGAGCTTTGGTGAATCACAATTGGAAGTTCAGATGATACATGGCATAGATAATAAATGATATTTTTAAAGGAAGGCTAGATGGCCTGTTGGTCCTAACTGAGTTTGCACAAAGTTCTTGGTGGCTAGCAACAGAATGTGCTCACTGGAGTAAGGGCTGGAAATAGTGAGTGCTATCTCAATTTCCTACCACACCACATGGTGCTTTCAGGTCTGGTTTCCTCATCTCAGCCCTCAAAAACTGCACCCTCTCTGCTTTCCTTCTCACTTACCCTAGAAAGTCTATTCTATTCTTACAAATAGGAAGACTTGCTTTTACTCGTCAAATGTTTTACTATCTCTTTGTCCATACATATGAGCTCCTTTCTTTTATATCAGAGAATAAAACCTTTAAAAGGTGAACACCAAGGGTTGACTCCTCTTTTCTATTTTCTGTTGGGTTATCTTTTCCATGGAATTCTAGAAAATTTAACAAGCAGATGAATGGCCTAGGGATTAAAGAAAATTAATGGTTTTTTTTCCTTGCAAGGAACAATTTATTTTCTAATAATTCTCTGACAATGTTTCTAAAAGTGGGGTTCAGATCACTTGAATAAGAATCATCTGTGGTCTGGAGATCCTGCTGCAAACATTTTGAATTAAAATTTCTGAGAATGAGCTCTGAAATTCTAATTTAAATAAGAAGGAAAAAGAGAAGAAAGGAAAAAGACTGTGATCGTTTATGTAACATCATTTTTCCTTATCTGAAGGCTTCCTTCTTGAAGCTTCTCATATCTGAGAGTTAGCTCATCCTTCCATCCCAAAACAACTTTTTCATTTAGTTTCTGTTATTCACTTCTCTGACTTTTTAATTCTCCTATTGAATGGCCTTGCCTTCTAGATTCCACTACTGGCTCCTCTTCTACTAATCATTAATGGTGGAACACCTGAAGTGTCAATTTTGAGACTTTTTTTCTTCTCCACATTCTCTCCCTAGACTACATCATACAACAACCTAGTGTTTTTTTTTCCTCTGTGACTTCCTCTACACTGATTTTCATACTCATTTTGTAACCTTAATAGGTTCCTTGCCTGAAGCACATGGGAAATCAATATGTAGAGACAACAGCAGAGAAAAGATTAATTGTAGGGATGCTGGATTAGGATACAGAGGAAACCTCAACTCCATCTCCTCAAGGAGTTTGGAGAGAGGGGTTTTAGGGGTTTTAGACTTGGTTGAAGAGTGGAAATCATTGATTGGTTGAAGAGTAGGGGGAAGTCATAGGATAGAAGGCTGAAGAAACTGTTTTCTCATGCTGATTTTTTCCTCTGTAAAGAGGTCTTCAGACTGGTTGGCATCAGCTGTTTCACTGGAATTTGGGGTCTGGAAACCATTTTAAGCAAAAAAAAAAAAAGAAAAAAAGAAAAAAGAAAACAAAAAAAGCCTGTTTTTTCAAATTTTTTTTTCTTACCATACGTGTTGAACATGAAGCATTAATATCAGGTCCAGCATTGAGTAGTACTAATGCCAGTTCATGCCAGTGTTCTATAAAATGGATATTTTATCTTGACCTTTAAAGGAAGTTGGTAAAAATGTAAACAAATCAGGAGTTTTCCTTCTTCTCATAGCTTTATAATTTACAAAATCCAAAACATGGAAGTGTGGCATAATGTGACTAGGAGAAGTTACATGAGAAAGATGGGTGGTTAGGGTCAGGGCAAGGCTTCTAATCCTATAGGATAGCTCTGCAAATAAATAGCCAAACATTTAAATCATTATATGCAAGGAAGAGAGGCTAACCAGGCTCTATCGTAGTGGTTAATATTCATATAGGGAAGCTAATCCTGGGCTGTGATGCGGTAGTTGGAATTTCAAGACAGAACTGATGATTGCGGTCATACATATAGGACAGGACACCAGCCTGTGGAATTAAATAAGGCATCAGTGTCTCAGTCTAATGGTCTGGCATTTAGCAAGCCTCGAAGTATTTTTGTTTTGTTTTGTATTTTTCCTCTTCAGGGTAGAGGGTAGTAGGAAGAGGAAGGGTATGTCCGTTAAAATACTTATCTATGTCAAGCGCTTTGCTGGATATTTTACAAAGAATATCTTATTTAATATTTATAATCAAAGGTGTTATGAGCCTTCTTCCAGACATACCGAGCTTGAGAGAAAAAAAATGTATTTTATACCTCACTTAGAGAATAAGACTTTCTTTACTTCTGTAAGGCTTAGTCAGGCAGGAACAAATTAACCCTGGGTGGACTTGAATCTGCAAGTTATGTTCTTAAGTACTTGCAGCTGAGTGGAGCCAGTGTAGCAACCAAGACACTAGGCACCCCATGATCTGGGCAAGGATCAAGCCAAAAGGATTCTGGTAGTTGCTGATTGCTTCATTGCCTCAATTTAGCTGCAGGCTTGCTTCTTTGCCTAATGGAAAGGTTATGGGCTTTGGGAGATATGACTTCATCTTAAAAGCAATTTTGTTTTCCTGGATAATTTTTGATACTAGGAGAAAAATTGAATCCTTTATAGAATAGTAATGAGAATTAAATAATAACACAATAACTCATCAAAAGACTAACATTTATTAGGTTATTCCTAACTAGTCTCTTTTATTTGCCCTTCTGTGTTCCCACAAGGCCAAGCACAGAGTTTCTCAATCCCACATGCATATCAGAATCATATATGAAAGTAATTATAAAAATATGACAAAGTTATACTCCACAGGAAATCTAGCACAGAGCCCTGAAATCCATATAATATTAAAAGATTCCTAGAGGAGATGCAAATGCAAAAGTCAGGGTTGAAATTTCCTGGCCTAGTACAATACTGAGGGCTCCATAAATGAAACATTGATTAATTGATTATGTAGTAAAAAAGCAAAGAGACATGATGAAGAATTTTGCTAACATATAACTGGAGAGACTTGTGAAGCACATTGTGTCTTATGTTTGAAGAAAGAATCTGGTATTTTCTAACATCATTAACACTTGTTGTTAGTACCATTTTAGACCAGCTGCCAGGAATTTCAGCACAAAAGGATTTCTTTGTAGGCTTGGAAACTAATAATTTGAGGTAAAAACCAAGTATGTTTGCAATAATAAGGGAAGTGAAATTTCAGAAAGAAGTAGGGTTTTTTTTTTATCTAGATGCTATTGCTCTAATCTTAACAGCATGTGACCTTCTTTGTAACATTTGATGACCATGCTTCAAGAGAAATAATCTAAGAAGGTGTAAAATTACATTAAAGATAGTTTAAATTAAATACAACTTTCTGTTAATCTGATACAAATACAATGTTATGATATTATTTCTTGCAAAGTCATAAATTATCAGTTGTTGACATTATGTTGAGTACTATTTTGACAAAATCTCCCTACGTTTGCATATTCAAACCAAGCGTTTTTAGGATTAGTTTAGGGAAGAGGTAGTCTTAGGTGGGTGAGTGTGAGGCTTCTAGAACATCCTTTTAGGTAGATTTCCTTAGTGCCATGCTCTGGGATTTTGACTTAGTGCCCTAACAAATAGGTGTGCCTGAATAAGTGTTAACAGATGATGAATTCAGTGAGCATAAAAGGTTCTGATTAAGTATAATTGAGCTGGCCAGCTGCTGAGACAAAGAAATAGCCTTGGCCATGCGACACTGGCTTTTACAAGTTGTCATCATTTCCACGTCCGTCTCATAGCAACAGCTTACAGAATGCTGCTCAGGGGGCATTTCAGAGAGGAGCTACTGGGAATTTTAGCTTAATCTCCCACTAGATTGTCAGAGAGAGGATCAAGTCAGGACACCAAGCTTCTAGAGAATTAATGCGCTGTTCTAGGGTGAGGCAGCCTTGAGGGAGAAAGAAGCAGCTCCAAAGTATCTTAGCATTGTCCTCAGAGTTTCACAAAATAATGTCTGCTGGACAAAGTAGGCCAAGGACTATTTTTATACAACTGTCAGCTAAGAATGGTGTTTCATACGCACAGACATGTTTATTGCAGCACTATTCACAATAGCAAAGACTTGGAACCAACCCAAATGCCAACCAATGATAGACTGGATAAAGAAAATGTGGCATATATACACCATGGAATACTATGCAGCCATAAAAAAGGATGAGTTCATGTCCTTTACAGGGACATGGATGAAGCTGAAAACCATTATTCTCAGCAAACTAATACAGAAACAGAAAACCAAACACCGCGTGTTCTCACTCACAAATGGGAATTGAACAATGAGAACATATGGGCACAGGGAGGGGAACATCACACATCAGGGCCTGTCAGTGGGTGAGGGGCTAGAGAAGGGACAGCATTAGGAGAAATACCTAATGTAGATGACAGGTTGATGGGTGCGGTAAACCACCATGGTGTGTGTATAACTATAACAAACCCATACGTTCTTCACATGTATTCCAGAACTTACGTATAATAATACAAAAACCAGTTAAGAGTATAGATCTTATATAAAATGTTCTTACCACCGATAAAAAAAGATGCAAGGAAACTTTTGGAGGTGATGGATATGTCTGTTACCTTGATTATGGTGATGGTTTCACAGGTGGATGCATATGTCCACACTTCAAACTGTACATACTTAATATGCTTAGTTATTTGTATATCAATTATATCTTAATAACGCTGTCCAAAAATAAATTTGAAAATAAAATTTATTTTCTCCTTTTTTAAAAAGTAAAATGTTTAATAATTATCAAGAGCATTACAAATTTCTATAATTTATAAGAAAACTGCTTTTGTGCTGTTAATACAACCCCTTCTAAAACAAAACAAAACGAGAATGTTGTTTTAAATATTTAAAGAGTTTAAACGAACACAAAATTATTTGACAAACTGTTTGTAGCCTACGCATCCTAAAATATTCACTACTGGACCTTTACAGATAAAGTCTGCCCACCTTGGTCTACCTAATCCTTCTGTGCCTTTTACTGAGTGGAGGAGGAAAAAAAATTCTTCAAGTAATCTGATGAACTTGAGATTCTCAAGTCTAGATGACAGCTGGGGTCATTTTTTTACTACTTTAAACAATGTTTTGGCCCTCAAGTTTGTATGTATGGGTTCATACATTTGTTTATTCATTTTCTAAATTTGTTATTCAAAAGCATTGGTAGTTGGAAATATATGCATATACAACTCAAAGACAACATCAGAAATATTTGAACACAGGAGAAACTAAAGAAAAATAAGGGGGAGGGAAATAATGGCACTCCCCATTACCCTTATTATTGATGTATATATAAAAATACAATTTATATATGTTCATATGTTTTTATATATGCTCATTTTATAACAGGAGCATTTATATTTATATTTATATGATTTTATAACATCCTGGGAAATTGAATGATCTATATAAATGTTTCAAGAGATGTTAATTGTTCCCAATAATCTATATTGTCTACTGGGCATATTATGGAGGTTTGTTATTAAAATACTTACAAATAGATTTTTTTTTTGATTTGGGTTTTAGTTATACCCTGGGCTTTACATAGCTAAAAGAAAAATATCTTCATGGATATCATCATGAAATGCTGATTTTTGTTTTCCTCCTTTCAAATTTTCCAGTTGCATGTGACCAAAATTTGCTATATCAAACTACATTTTTGTTATTTGAACTGACAAAAATTGAAATGGCCAGATGTAAGAGTTCCCTAAAAGAAACAACCTAGTAAATGGAAAAAAATCCAGTGTCTGGGAAATCATGCTATTGTTAGAAATAAGAAATTTTCCAGAAGGGGATTTTAAATGGATTCTATTTCTTTTTATAAAATTTGAGCAGACATGAAACACGATTCATCAATTTTACTATCAAAACCTTTCATTGCAACAGAAAATTGTTCCAAACTGTTACGATAAAGCTTTTAATAATGAATAAAATATAATGCTAAAAGTATTATGTCAACAGATACAATAAAATGGTATTCAAACCTATCATGAGTTTCAGTAAATCATGTTCACCAACTCATTTCCCTTGAATATGAGAGACGTGTGATGTCATTCTTCCCTGTGGATGTTTTGATGGTGTGTAATAGAAAATAAGGGTGTACTAAAATTTGAGGAAAAGGCATAGCACAGTGAGGAAACTACAGACAGCAAATAACTGCATCAAATTACACATAAGAATGAGATACATATGAGTTACAGTAAATTAGAAGAAAGTAGACTGCATATAGTTGCATTATTTAAGCTGAAATATGTTAAGAAGGAGAGAAAGAGACTCATTGTGGTGAGGAGCTGTTAATGTACACTGGATGTGTCAAAGTCAGTTTTCGTCAAAGTCAGTTTTCAGCGAAGTCAGTTGTCAACAGGTTGTAGACTCTTTTGGTAAGTGATACAACTCTCTAGGTAGCATATAGTGAAAGAGGTAATGACACTTTAGGGGTCAAAACAATTACTTTTAAATTTGAGTGAAAGCATCGTTTTGTGGTAATTTGACTGGATTTATGGTAATTCGGGTTTCCTGATGGCTTAGAAGACCAGATTAATGACATAACAGGGTTTGCATTGGAAGTTTCTCAGAGCTAACACATTCTAGGTCTCCTTAGGACTTCAGTTTCCTGTCACCCTCACACTTATCAAAAGGTGTGAGAGTATTTGAGAAAATCATCCTGGACTCTTTAAAATATAAATCCTAGCAGGTATCAAACTTCATGTTTGACCTGTAGGAGATTTGGAAGTTTTCAGTAGTTTTTGCTTATCTTTTTTCAGAAAGATGATAATTTATCCTGAAGACAGTTTATGGAAATAATGCAAAATTTTCCCCCAACCTTGACAAAATGTTTTTTTTATAAATGTGCTTTGATCCGTAAAAAGCCCTCCAAACTAGTCTTCTTTTATATAAACGTATATGCAAAGAAGGTTATTCTTATATTGTGTTTTACATATATCATGTATTATTATTATCTATATATTACATTTCTATTAAATGGTCCACTGTCAAGAGGAATTTGTGACTTCTCTGAAAACTGATAAAACTAGGCCCAAGAACTGCCTTCATTTATATTCTCTCATGAAACATATTATATCCATGAACTTAGTGTCAGCTTCTAGAAATTACTTTTTTACTGTGTTACAGAAGTGCTAAAAGATATCTATGGATCTAATTACATAAACCCTATAGTCACATTTTTTAAAGTGGTCACTGTATTGTTGCAATAGAAGCTTTATTAATTGAAGTGAATAAATGAGCATTATCTAAAAGTTATCTAAACATTTTCAACCAGTTCTCCTTAGTGGCATAATTGCAGAAAATCTTAACACTTGGAGAAAGCTAAAGCAGACATTTCTTGACTTCAAAAACATTCCATTTCTATATTCAAAATATAGCCAACTTTTCAAAAATTTAATCTTGTTGTGCTGTTTTATATCTATCAAGAACCAATTATGGTAAGGGTTACCACTAAGGAAAGAATGGTGTGTGGAAGAGGGAGCAAGAGCTGAGAGAGTTTCTCTGAATCAAATTTCAGATTTCTGTGACATACATGTGTGAAATTCCACTGAAGTCTTTTTGATTACTACAGATTTTCAGTCTTTATTTCTGACATGAAATTAGAAAACTAAGAATGTAAAGCATATCACTTTGAAAATAAAGCTGTGGGCTGTTATGAAAATAAAATCTGTGCCGTAATAATACTCCTGGGTTATTTTTTTTAATGATGCTGTCGATATGTAAAGTGTAGTTAGCAGCACACATTTAATTTACTTTGTAGAGATTTTATCACCTCTGTTACCATAATATATCTTGCATCCCTGTTTAACGATTTTTATTTGTTTGATGCATTCATACAATACAGTTGGGGCCTAGAGAACAGTCTTTGTCTAAATAATTATGTATCTGGGTAAGAAAAGTATCATACTATTTGAATCATTTGCTTATGATTTTACAAGAATGTAGCATCCCTACTAAATGGTAGGTATTGGGCCAGGGGTTTTCACATATTTTGCCTAATTTTATCATCAAAATACCTTTTGGAGATGGACGTCTCATTATTTCCTGTGAGGAAACTCAAACTCAGAGAAGTAATGCCCTAATAAATGGCATTGCCTAGATTCAATAGCAAATCTTTAAACCTGGTGCTATTTTCGTGATTTCATAATAATCCACAATAGATTGAAAATAAGTAATAAATGAATTACTGCAGTTGCTGCAAGCCTCATGTCTTTAGATGAAAGATAAGTGATTGAATTTCCCAAGAGGAGAAGAGAAATTCTCTCTTAATTGTCCTTGAATGAAGGAAACATTTTGTTCCATGATCTAATGAATACTTTATATGGGAAAACTTTCTCAGGTTGTAGGGTGTGATTCCAGCCAAACGGGGCCTAATGAGGCTCCAGAAAGCAAGAGGCAAGAGATTGCAGTAAATTATGACAGGATAACAGGGCAGACCTTCATATAGTCATGAAGAGTGTTTACCACCAGGAAAGATGGGAGATTTAGTTGTTGTAGTTGGCCATGTTACCAAATGAGCATTGTTTGTACAGCTGTGATCATTTCCCTGATGTAGTCAGACCAGGATGTCCCCATTCTTGGGAGATAATTAGTAGTTGCAGATGACAAACTTTCACCTTATCTTCCCCAAGCTGTACTGGAAAGACATTCAGAACGCCCAGTGAATTTAGAGAAAATGCACTTCTCAGTTAAATAGCCCTTGTGACGTTCTATGATATATCACAGCAATTTGTGGAAACAATTAATTGCAGATGCATCTACATGTCTCTGGAAATAAAAGGAAGAAAAGATTCACCAGGGCTACTGAGTGATGTAACATAAATTACACATATTAAGTATCTTTAGGTACCCCAGTTTAAGGACCTCCTTGGTGCTTCCGGAGAATCAGCTACATTCTTTTAGGCAGGATCCCATCTGAACTCTCTCTGCTGAAATTATGTTTGTAGCTCTAATGGATTTGTTCAATTCACTGCTGGACAGGAACTGAAAAGCTGATGAAAACTGTATCATTTTCAATGTTTAAAATGGCTTTTAGGTCCATGCTAATAAATTTTGAATCCGTAGTTCTTAAGTTTTGGTTTAAGCACATAATTCTTATTTTGTTTACTGTCTCGAGTCTTGGCATAAAATGCTATGCTCGTGATTCTAGGCCCTAAAGAAAAATTACCTGTCAGCTTGAATTAAAAGTAGTTTTTCAAAAATATTTTAAGAAAAACCTCTCGTTCAAAAGTACTAAACAACCACAAACCTTTTGTTCACATATTTTTAAATGTACAGAGGGAGATAAAAAGCAATGAAGAATATACATTTCCATTTATTACTCTCCATATTACTATTTTTAAGAACTTTGTTATAAATACTGCTCTACGTAAAAATGATGGAAAATACTTACTAGAGGGTAGCATGGTATAGCACAATATGCAATGCATCAGGCTTGGGTAGCTCTAGGCTAATTTTTGTTGCTCCTCGGTTATAAGTCTGAACATGTGATTTAAGGTGTTTCATTTTCCCATTTATAAAGTGGGAATAAGAAAATCTAATCCCCATTATTTATTGATTGAGTTATACTATGTTTATTTCCCAAAAGGATATCTAGGAACTTCATAGTATTTACATACAAATTTTGCTTGTTTGCTAGACAATGCCACTGCTTGTTAACATACTAATTCACATTAACTAGTGAGAGGATTTTAGCTTTCACTGTTAATAAGCTCAATACAAGCCAATGGTGTCCTGTGCTCTTGCACTAATAGAAGTGAGGTTAGGATGGGGCTTCTCTACTCTGCACTGGGAAGACCTCATTAGGGTACTGTGTTTTCTTCTGGAAAGCTCACTTTTGGAGGTCTTTTAATCATATTGAAGAATGTTCTAGTACAAACAGTGAGAACATTGCTGCTCACTGTAAATCACGACATGAGAAGCTACCTGCAAGAGCTGAGAATGTTTCATTTGGAGAAGAAAAGTATGAGGAACTTGACAGCTCTTTTTGATTATTTAAAGATTCATATGTGTAGGAAAGTCTGGATTCATTTTGAGAAGTTCTGGAGGATAGGACTAGAGTAAAAGGTGGAAATGATGGGGAAGAAAAATTTAACTTAACATAAAATAATTTCCAATAACTAGAACACATCTCAAAAAGGATTGTTACTTCTTTCGAGAATGTATTTCTCAGTCCTGCAAGTGTTCAGTGAGAGGCTAAAAAGACACTTTCATGAACTTTCATAAAGAATTAATCTAGGCCGGTCGCCGTGGCTCAAGCCTGTAATCCCAGCACTCTTGGAGACTGAGGCAGGTGGATCATGAGGTCGGGAGATCAAGACCATCCTGGCTAACACGGTGAAATCCTGTCTCCATTAAAAATACAAAAAAAAAAAAAAAAAAAAAAAAAATTAGCCGGGAGTGGTGGCAGGTGCCTGTAGTCCCAGCTACTCGCGAGGCTGAGGCAGAATGGCGTGAACCCAGGAAGCAGAGCTTGCAGTGAGCCGAGATCATGCCACTGCACTCCAGCCTGGGTGACAGAGTGAGACTCTGTCTCAAAAAAAAAAACAAACAAAAAAAAACACAACTAGATTACCTCTTAAATGTTAAAATCCCTCTTCTATTTACATTTGAAATTTTGTTTTTATTACTCTTCTTATTAATCACAATTATCTGTAAGAGCCTAAATTTCTTTCTAAAAGGTACATGTGAAAATAAAAATAAAATTGCATCATTATGTGTCCGAAATTGGTGGGTTCTTGGTCTCACTGACTTCAAGAATGAAGCCGCGGACCCTCACAGTGAGTGTTACAGTTCTTAAAGATGGTGTGTCCTGAGTTTGTTCCTTCTGATGTTCGGACGTGTTCGGAGTTTCTTCCTTCTGGTGGGTTCGTGGTCTCGCTGGCTTCAGGAGTGAAGCTGCAGACCTTTGCGGTGAGCGTTACAGCTCCCAAGGCAGTGCGTCCGGAGTTGTTCATTCCTCCTGGTGAGTTCCTGGTCCCACTGGCCTCAGGAGTGAAGCTGCAGACCTTCACAGTGAGTGTTACAGTTCATAAAGGCAGTGCAGACTCCAAGAGTGAGAAGCAGCAAGATTTATTGCAAAGAAGGAAAGAACAAAGCTTCCACAACGTGGAAGGGGACCAGAGCAGGTTGCCGCCACTAGCTCGGGCAGCGTGCTTTTATTCCCTTATCTAACCCCACCCACATCCTGCTGATTGTCCCATTTTACAGAGAGCTGATTGGTCCACTTTACAGAGAGCTGATTGGTCTGTTTTGATACGGTGCCGATTGGTGCGTTTACAATCCTTGAACTAGACACAGAGTGCTGACTGGTGTATTTACAATCCTCTAGCTAGATGTAAAAGTTCTCCAAGTACCCACAAAATTAACTAGACACAGAGCACTGATTGGTGCGTTTACAAACTTTGAGCTAGATACAGGGTGCTGATTGGTGCGTTTAGAAACCTTGAGCTAGACCCAGAGTGCTGATTGGTGTGTTTACAATCCTTTAGCTAGACATAAAGGTTCTCCAAGTCCCCACCAGATTAGCTAGATACAGAGTGCTGGTTGGTGCATCCTTAAACCCTGAGCTAGACCCAGAGTGCTGATCGGTGCATTTAGAATCCTCCAGCTAGACATAAAAGTTCTCCAAGTTCTTACCTGACTCAGGAGCCCAGCTGGCTTCACGTAGTGGATCCCGCCGCGGGGACGCGGGCGGAGCTGCCCGCCAGTCCCGCGCGCGCGCGCGCGTGCTTTCCCGCACTCCTCAGCCCTTGGGCGGTCAATGGAACCGGGGGCTGCCAAACAGGGGGCGGCGCACGTCACGGAGGCCCGGATGCCCGGGAGCCCACCGCAGTGGCGGGGGGCGGGGCTTGGGCATGGCGGGCTGCACTCCTGAGCCCTCCCCTGGGGGCAGGCGGCTGAGGCCTGTTGAGAATTAAAGCGCAGCGCGGGCGGGCTGGCAGTGCTGGGGGACCCGGCGCACCCTCCACAGCTGCTGGCCCCGGTGCTAAGCCCCGCTGAGCCTGCGCCCACCCGGAACTGGCGCTGGCTCGCGAGCGCGGCGCGCAGCCCCAGCTCCCGCCCGTGCCTCTCCCTCCACACCTCCCTGCAAGCAGAGGGAGCCGGCTCCGGCCTCAGCCAGCCCAGAAGGGGGCTCCCACAGCGCAGCAGCGGGCTGAGGGGCTCCTCAAGCACTGCCAGAGTGGACGCTGTGGCCTAAAGAGGTGCTAAGAGCGAGCGAGGGCTGCTAGCACGATGTCACCTCTCAATTACAGTATTGTAGTTTAACATAGCTAATCTTGGCTTCATGAGGCACTGTCTTTTCTGCGTTGCCATTTGGTTTCTGAGGTATTTAAGTACATGTTTCCCTTTTGACATTATCTTTAAAAATATTTAAAAGATTAAGAGTTGAAGGAATCTTAAAAATTTCTAGTCTGATAATTTATCCCAAGTTCTTAATCACCCTGTAATACCTTTGGCCAGGGTTTTCCTGCCTTGTGCTTGAACTCTGAATAGTCTAGCATTATAAATTCATTTTAAGTTTGTTATTCAGAACTCGACTCAATCTTACTATAGCTGTGGTTTGGCTATAGAGAGCAGAAAAAGACTGTCTCCTCCCTTGTTCTATTGCCTGTAATTCTGTTAATGCAGCCTAAGCTTTAGATGATGTCTTGTAGCAGCTAGAACTGACACTTCACTTATTAATTCACTTGTGCATTCAGCAAATATTTAATGAATGTCTACTGAGTACAAGGCTTCAGTTGCAGGTAAACAAGGAGTGAGCAGTGGGCTTTTACATTTTAGTGAAGCACATGTAGAGAAAACACTTCATTCTCTTTCATAAAAGCTCTTGTTAAACCGTGGTCTCTATTGGAAATTATGAAGTAATTATTAATGATGTGTAGGACATTACGTTTTTATTCTATTTTGTTAGGTTGTGTTTTGTTTAAATATTCACTCCACAAATTTTGTATGTTATTTCAGCATTTGAGGAAACCGTCTTCCTGAACTCCACAAATTTTGTATGTTATTTCAGCACTTGAGGAAACCGTCTCCCTGAACTCCACTGCATCTCAGGTAACATTGTATTACATGTTCATCTATCACCCTTCTCTTGTGAAAAATTTTTAAGCTACAATTTAATCAGCACTGGCAAATTTGTCTGGCATGCTAATAAACCCTCTGAGGTACTAACTGACACTGCTCTATATTAGTAATTCCTGTTCTAGATGCAAAATATAATAAAAATAGAAATAATATAAATGAAAAATGTAGACTAAAAAGAATAAGATAAAGCAACAAATATAAAAAAATTTAATAAACATCTCTTCATACGCTGGAAAAAACATTATGTTCTCAAAATTTTATTAGATATTGTGATACGATGAGAATTAAAGACAAATGCGATCTCAATCCTCTTGAAATTTGCCATCCAGTGGGGGGAACTGGCATTAATCCAAAAATCCAAATAGTCACGCAAATATATTTAAAATTTCAGCTCTGATATAAATTTTTTAAAAAGGGTATCTATCTTTTAGAGATACATGTTGAATTATTTGAGATGAAAAGGGAATTGTCTCAAAATAATCTGGATGGGGAATGGGTGATGGCATAATGAAATAAGACTACCGTGAATCGCTGGTTTTTCATTATTAGTCCATTAGAGCTGGTATAGCAAAATACCATAAACTGTGTGGCTTATAAACAACAAAACTTTATTTCTCACATTTTTGAGGTGGAAAGTCCTAGATGGAGGCACTAGCAGATTCAGTGTCTGATGAGGGCCAACTTCATCATCCATGGTACCTTCTCACTGTGTCCTCACATGGTGGAAGGAGCTACCTAGTTCTCTGTGATCTCTTGTATAAAGACACTAATCTCAATCGCGAGGGCTTCAGCCTCAGGACCTAGGCACCTTCTAAAGGCCCTACCTCTTGATACCATTACCTTGGTGGTTAAGATTTCAACATAGAAGTCTGGGGAGGACACAACATTAAGACCACAGTGATGTCTTAGACCTTTCATGCTGCTGTCACAAAATACCATAAACTAGGTGGCTTAGAAACAATGAGAATTTTCTTCTCACAGTTCTGGAGGCTGAGTGGAAAGCCCAAAATCAAGGTGCTGGTAGATTTGGTTTCTGATGAAAGCCCTGGTTTATAGACAGTCATCTCTTCAGTGTGTCTTTACGTAGCGTAAAGGGCAAAAGAGTTCTCTAAGGCCTTCTTTATAAGGGCAGTCGTTCTGTTTACTAGGCCCTGATGATCTAATCAATTTCCAGAGGCCACCTCCTAATATCATCACCTTGAGGAATTAGGATTTCAACATATAAATTTGAGGGGACACACTCAGACCACAGCACTGGATCTCAGATGGGTAAATAAGGCTTCACCATGCTCTTCTATTTATGTATATCTTTGATATTTTCTGTTAAAAACGTTATAAACATGAAAATTCTACTCTGACAGGTGGTACAGAGGAAAGGCAGCCAGTTTGCTGACAGCACATAATAGAGGGATTTCATGAAGTCAGGGAAGTCAGGAATGGCCTCTGACAGGAAGTGATGCAACATTAGACTGGAAGAATGAATGGGAGTATGGAGAACAGATCCCTATACCCATTTGGAGCCCTACTGCAGAGGGACCCATACCATATCTGAGGGACAAAGGGAGCCAGTGTGGCTGGAAGGCTAGCAGAGTAGTAGGTGTAGCTGGGGAATGAGACAAGGACACCGTAAGAAGTGATCTTTGTGTGTCCTAACAACAATAGGAAGCCACTGAAGGATTTTAAGCTTGGAAGTGACAAAATCATATTTGCTTTTGGCTACTATGTGAAAACTGACAGTAGGGGGCTAGAGTGATGCAGGTGGACTGGTTAGATACTGCCAGTTTTTTCCAGAAAACAGCCTTGTTACATTAGCACCCTAAAGCTTTAGCTTCCTTTAGTTTAGACATATAGCCTTCCCTATTGATTTTATCACTTTCATATTCTATAATTCTATCAGCTTTCCTCTAGCTTTTCTTTTATCTTCTTAGTGCGAGTCTCCTTCACCTCCTGTCTGGAATACATAACAGCCTCCACACTCCAGCTGCATCTACTCAGAAGCATTCTTTGCCCAGGAAACTCGTCCTTTTAAAAATGTATATTTCATGAAGAGTTTTGGGCATAATCACGTTTGGCTATCATAGTTTAACTAAAATTGAGTTCTTTAGTTCAAAAGTGTGCATGACGGGGTTGCCAGAAAAATTAAAACAAACAAACAAACAATATCCAGTTAAATCTGAATTTGAGACAATGAATCTAAAGTCTAAATATGTCTCAAAAATTAAGACATATAATACTTATATTAAAATATGGGATGGGCAATAGTTAGGATTTACCACTACAAAACATTATTTTCTGTTTATTGAGAAATTCAAATTTAATTGGCCATTCTATTTTTTTAATTTCATAATTCTGACCATTCTAGAGGTTTGAAAGCAAGTAAATGCCTGTTAATGTAAACCATGAGCCTCAGTGACTATGCCATCCACTTTATGAACAATGGAAAACAATTATGGAAACCTAATTCCAAATATATAGTAAGTTAAAATGGAATATTGCATTCAGTACATATGACAGAACTGTTATTTTGAATATAAAGAAGTGTATAGTTTTAATAAATGGAAAATCAGTTTTCTACTTGCTCCCATTAACAAAGATTGAACAAAATATTTAAAGAATATTGGTTAGGAGGGAAGCCTGCCTAGCATCTTACATTTGTAGGTTCAGACCTGCCTTAGGTCTTGTTCTTATTCCTGTCTGTGGTTTTCTCTCTGCCTCTGTTATTATGAGCAGAGACTTACACCATATCATGATGAACACATGGTCCAACAATAGTTCCCCAGGTGAAAAGAAGTATCTCTACAAAATTTCCAGGAGGCGTTTGACAAAGAGATTTAAAAATTACATGAAAGTAATTATATCTACTGCTTGCCTCCCCACATGCCCTTTCCTGGTATTACTCCATTTGTATTGTTTTAATATAAGCTGGCAACTTATCACATTGGAAAGTGAACAGATGTGGTGCTTGGTGCACTTAACAATCCAAAGGGCATTAAATTTAAATAGAGAAACTATTAATATTTATAAATACAAATGACTTATTTAATTAGAACAAAATTTCATTAATACAGGATCTTTTTAAAGCACTGACTCTTCAGTCTGTTAAAAATGAAGCACAAGAATGAATGGGAGTCCAGTTTGAATAATTCTGATAAATTCTGTAATGTTTTCTTGCAAACAGTTGTTCTAAGTCCTCTGATTTGATAAGATATTTATGCTACTTTGATGATATATAGACATTTCAAGTACCTTATAAAACACAATATTAAAACTGTGACATATCAAGTTGTGCTTTAAAATTTAACTCTATTAGAATAGTAGAAATATTTAAAGTTGTGAATTTCATATATTTATTGATAAAATATATTTTAGGTGAAAATGCAGAACTTATTTATAATGTAGAAATGCTTTGTTTATTTTTTTCACTATTGTGAACATCATGGTTGTGCTGTAAAAAAACCCTGATCTGCATACTGGGTTTTGTCTTATAACAGACATACATGGGCTATTACACTTTCAAGCACTTAAAAAAATATATGGCACCTAAAATCTTGGGGAAAAATATAATACAAATGCAAATTAGTTGAAGAATCAAAATAATATGTTTTTATTAATATAGTATATTTAAGTTTAAAAGGAGCTGCTTTAATGGAATCCCACAGCATTTATTTTAGGGCAATTGGATACAGTGTACTGATCATGAATTTCAGAGATGAAGAAATGAAGATGGATATATATAAATGTGCAAATGGCTATAATAAAATATTATGTGCAATGAAGATTCAGCAGAATTTCTGCAGAATAATGAAATGGGCCATTAAGAAGCAAATATTCAGCAACCTGGGAATAGAACATGACTTATGAGAAAAGTTTAAATGTTAAACAAAACAAATTTTAAATCTCTAAACAAAGATCTGTATGCTTAATGGGTGCATTCTGTTTATTTGATTTAGATGTACATGATTTCTTAGGGGGCGGTGGCTTTCTGAAAATGTTGATAACAAGAAAGAAACTGGGCAGAAAAGTAGATTGAACAGCTAAACTGATACAAATGAGGATTATGTTTGAGACACAGTGTAATAGGGAACAGATGGGAAGACCATTTTCTATGTAAACTTATCATGGCTAGGCTCCAGCTAGCTTCAAATGAAGTATTGGCTATCATCTCTTTAGAAGATCCAGGCTTAAGCAGAACTGGGCTCTAGTTCAATTAGCCAAAAGTCAATTCACCCAATGACCAGTTCACTTGTTTCTTTTAAATATTTTAGTTTTAGTTGACCAGTTTTCCTTTTTTCTACATAAAATCTTCAAAAGTTTTTAAGGTGCTTCTGATTCCTATCCATGTTGCTGTGTCTAGAGACCAAGGAAGGGAGAAAAAGAAAGATTGTAGAGCAGAGGAACATGTTTTTGGATACAGAGAATTCTTGTCAATATAGTCTTTATAAATACATTGAACATATTTTTATTATATATTAAAATATTATCGATATATTTATCTAAAAGAGAACATTAACACATTAGGTAAAATTTATCTTTTAGTGAATAAATTGTTATAAAAATGTTCCTTTTATTTGAGAGAGCCAGAGTCTCACTCTGTCACCCAGGCTGGAGTACAGTGGCATGATATCGGCTCACTGCAGCCTCTGCCTCCCGAGTTCAAGCGATTCTCATGTCTCAGCTTCCCCAGTAGCTGAGTTTACAGGCACCCGCCTCCCACGCCTGGCAATTTTTGTCTTTTTAGTAGAGATGGGGTTTCACCATGTCGGCTAGGCTGGTCTCAAACTCCTGACCTGAAGTGATCCATCCACTTCGACCTCTCAAAGTGCTGGGATTACAGGCATGAGCTAGCACACTAGGCTGTCATGAAAATACTTTTAGGAACTTCATAATTGCATATATTTATATAACTATATAACATATTCATAAATATTAACAATATTGCCATAGATATTTTAGAATACCCACATTTATTTATAGTTCATTTTAATTTTATTAATAGGTCCCTCAATTCCTGATCCCTTCTCTACATTTCTTGCTCTACCATGGTTCTCGCTTTCTTCCATCAATCACCTGCTTCTTAAATGCTGGCATGGGGGACAATTGATAAGATAGAATTATGTATGTATGTATTTATAAGATAGAATTAGAATGATAAGAAACCAGTAAATTTGGTGAGTTCATGTATTGACTGAAATCTGTGGCATTTAACACTGGTTGAAGCAAGGTTTTTTCTGTTGACGAAAGAAAATATACAGAAATTTGGAACTTAATCCATAAGATAGAATGAATTAAAAGCCTAATTATTGGCTTGGAATTAGCATTTTATATTCCTTTTTGTGTCATACCTATTTTGGCTAGATATTCATGAAGACTCGTGATTTAAAGCAATATTTATTTAGGGTTAGTTACTATCATGTAAACTTAGTAATCCTCCAGTAGATTTGCCACTTCGTCCTGGTTTTTTAAAAAATTGTATACATTAAGATCTCCCATAGTAAGTCTTTGTATATGTGTACGTGTTTATTCTACCAATTATACTACCAACATTTCCTTAGTAAGATGGGATTAACCAAACTAAAGGAGTGGATAATATTTCATGTATGTGATTTATTTGTTTCCAGATAATGCTATTAAATAAGAAAAATGCTGAAATTAAAAGAAGGAATAATGTGGAGTTTGCTTTTAGATTAATTTATTTCAGAGATTTAAGGAAATGCATACATCAAAAGCAAAGTATTCCCCAATATTTTGAATAGAATAGCCTTAGAGCTTCCCATTCCACTGGGTGACAAAGTGCACATTGTTGTGCTGTGAATAGGTCTCTTGCAGCCTTATCTGGTTACCCCTGTGTGGTAGATGACACTAATAATAATCCATTTTACTGAAGGCTTTAAGGGGTAGGTGATTAGCCATCTTATCTTATAGCTCCTAGGAAACAAACAAAAAACCCCAAAAAACATAAGTTAAGCAACCATTGTCTTTTTTGATTTCTTAAAGAGAATTTGAAAAGCTTAGTAACACTTATTAATTCTAATCAAATTCACATCAAAAGGATTGTGTTCTGAGAAAATAAATGAATGCCACCAAGGAACATCCCTTCCACTCCTATCACATCAAGTTAGATGTAATAAGTAGAAAAGCTGAACACTACTTCCAGAAGCTATTATTCTGAGACTCATTTGGTAACCAAAGGAAGATATTAATGGGTGAATTTTTTGATGACTATAATGGAAATGAAACCTTCACAGAGTGCTAATAGATGATAGCTTACTGTTTTCTTGATTTCCAGATGTGCTGTTACCTGGGAGTTCTTTTGAAAAACAGGGGACAAAAGTTGAGAGTGATCATTATACTAAAAATAAAGATGCTTCAAATCTGAAAATATTTATAGAGGCTTGCTAGGAAAGATAACTGTTAGAACTTTGGTTCAAATGAATGAAAATATTGAATTCCAAAAAGCATCCAATGAATGGAAGCTTTGTTCACTTTAAATTCATACAATTACTCAGATTAACTTAATATGTTTTATTAAATGTCTTTATTTATTAGTAGATAGAAATGATTCATGAAGCAGTATATTAAGCTATCAACCCATAAAATCAAGTTTCAATTCCTACTGCAGGAATATTTTTGAATTTGCAATATCCAAAATATTTCCTTGATGCCTGGAACTGGTTTTGTAAGAAATGACATTTCTTAATTTTTATTTCAATGCTGATATCTTACCAACTCTTTATGATTATCATGACCAATGTAAACGTTGGTTCACACCCTTTTTCAAGTTACCACAAATTCCAAACTTGTAAAATTAGAAAAACTATGATCCATAATTATATTTTTATAATTGTGGTTAGTTCTCATTAATATAGGTATTATCTATACTACACTCCAGTATTTATTCTGGAGAAAGTAATCTATTAAATAATGAAATATGACAAATATGTATTAAGATTTGGAAATGTTCTCTTTAATTACATAGTATATTAATGTAATTTGTTCAAAGCAGCATATGTTGTCATAATGAAAGTTTTCAGCCAAAATTCTTTCTTATAGCCAAATAGATGTTTGAAATAGTCATTGCTGCTGAAAAATAAACAATTAGGTAGGGAAGAAAGATGTAGATGTGATTTTTCCAATATGTCCTACCCCTCTTAATTTATTCAGGCCACCTTTTCCTTTAAGATCCAAATAGAATATATCCACATCCACAACACTTACATGAGGAATCCTTTTTGTATCCTCCTTAATATCTTTGGCACTTGAGTAACATGGAGTAGAGGTCACATTTCATATATGTCAGTCATTGTTTCCCTCCTCCTCTTTCTTACCTGTAACTCTGAGCACCTGCTACTTGCTGTCATGTCTTATTGGCCAATTGCGTCCCATGTTGAACATCACCCTCGTATAGGGCTGTGAAGAGATTTAGAATTTACCCTATTTGCAAACTAACAGGTTAGCTTGCCACAGTTTCATGAACTCTAACAGGCAACGTGAGACTCCTGGGTCAGAGACAAATGACAAAGCGTTATCCCTTACAAAGCATTGTCCCTTACCAATGTCATGGCCAAATAATCAACATTTTGTCATTTTCCTAAGCTTTGATTCCTATAATGCCACATAACAAATAGAGTGGATTATAGAAAAGAACCCTGAGTTTCGAAAATCCCAAACTCTTCAATACGCTGTAAGAAAAGAAGAGAATATTTGCCCCCAGAGAGCAGCATTGTCTTTATTACACCAAACAGCAAACAAACCTGCCCTCTACATAGAGAGAGACATTATTTCTGTCTTCAAGGCTGTGAGCTATACAAACATCCTTAGAAAGATAGTTCAGAACAATAAGTTGTTTAGTGCCTCTGCACTCATGTATCCCAACACATTCTTATTTTCCACAGTATATTCCCAAGGTTGTCATGTCTGGCAGAATATTATTGAAGTTTTGGCGATAAAAGAGTTCCAGAAAACAGTATTTAAATTAATCTTTAACCACTATTCTTAGCAATTTTTTTTTTACTCCAAAGAAGCCATTTGTCATTTGTCATATCCCTTAGAATACCCCTCTTATCTCAACATATTTCAGGGACTTATTTTGGTTCTACTGAGCTAATCTCTCCTCCCTCTTGGTCTATTCTCAGAAATTCAAATTTCTTCTCTTAATTATGCAGGTCATTTTTTCTCTTTGTTTTACCTTGTCTTTCAACATGAAGCTTTGGCCATACTTGAGATACCAATGGCAGAAACTGACCATATTCAGAGGTCTATCAAAGCCATTTTCAAAAAAGAAAAATGAAATAAAGGATGGAAGAAAGGAAAGAAAGAAAGACAGACAGAAAGAAAGATAATTCAGAAAGCATTCAGATAATCCTAAAAGCCAAAATCACTAATTCAGTGAATGTTGACCTTAGCCTCAGTTCCTTCTTTTTATCAACAATTATTTTTAGTTGACTTCAGGACAAAGGGTTCTGCTAAGCATAAACTTTAAGGAAGTATTATGAGATGTCATCCTGTATTTTTTGTTCCTCTTGGTTGAAGGCAGGGAATTTACAATGTAAATAACTGAAATACAAAGGATCTCTGATGTTAAAATAAGGTACTTGAGAGAGAGAAATGAGCTATCTCCCAAATGATATAAGCCACATAGTTTATTTTGATTCTTATGTGCTGCCTACCTTGAAATCTATTCTCTATAATTTTGTGGCTTCAAGAAATATTTTATTTTGCCCTCTTGCTATATAAACAAATTATGTAGAATTCACTTAAAAAATAATCTCTGGTAAAAAGATGAAGAAGAAAACTTGTTTCCCAACATTATTGTAAGACATTGTTATATATATTGTATAAATAAATAAACATATATGATAACTTTCAAGATATGCATTATATAAGTGACTCAGTGAAATATAAGATTAATAAACCCTAGTTTCTGATTCACTATTCTCATCTGCAGATAAAGTTTATTCCTTAAAAAAGGAAAATAACAACAACAGAGCATATAGTCATGAAGGAACTCTTGTTATCACAGCAAATAAAGTGAAGTAAGGGAAAATGGCTATGGGTTGCAGACTACAACTCAAATATGCACAGCTACACGTATTTAAATAGCTGAGGATGAAAGTCTTTTATATTCACAAACAGGTTATGTGAACTGAGTTGGTTAACTGATAGGTAAAAAGTCTCTGTATTTATGAAGGAAATAATGTATATAGTGGCCCATTTCCAAGACAAAGTGCCTTGAATCAGCTTAGGTCAGCAAACTACAGAAGAAACAGGATATACTAGGCCCCTGCTTAGACAGCTGACACCTGCTTGTCAGCTTCCCTCTTTTCACTCCCTTCTTCCTGCCTTAGTTGTCTTCACCCAAACCAAAAAAGTTTAGTCTAAAATGAAAGTTTACTAGCCTGCAAAATAGCTCACTTTGTCTGTTCTTATCAGCCTGCCCAGCTGCTTAGATCATAAGTCAAATACTTAAAGAGCTCATAATCTAACTAGGATTGAAATGCACTGTGGGCTGCAACAAAATGCAGCAAGACAACCCTAAAGAAAACACCTAAATCCCCTACTCAATAATCAATAGGCGATGTCCAGGAAGATTGTGACTCCATAGTACCCAGCCTATGAGGAAAGGGGGAGAGACCTCTGCACTAGGGAATAAATTGCTTGTTGTGACTTTGCTGGGTGTTCCTGCCTATCAGACACCCTATCTTGCAAGACCGTCATTAAAAGTCTCAATTTTTGGCCACGTGCGGTGGCTCATGCCTGTAATTCCAGCACTTTGGGAGGCTGAGGCAGGAGGATCATGAGGTCAGGAGATAGAGAGCATCTTGGCCAACATGGTGAAACCTGTCTCTACTGAAAATACAAAGATTAACTGGGCATGGTGGCACGTGCCTGTAGTCCCAGCTTCTCGGGAGGCTGAGGCAGGAGAATCGCTTGAACCTGGGAGGTGGAGGTTGCAATGAGCCAGGATTCTGCCACTGCACTCCAGCCTGGTGACAAAGTGAGACTCTGTCAAAAAAAAAAAAGAAAAAGAAAAAAAAAGTCTCACTTTCACTGTTCTCTGGGTCTCTGAGTCCCTTCTTTGGGCTTGGACTGGTGAGTTTGTTTCTCACAACCTGGTGGCCCTTATGAGGATCTATGTGCCTGCGTGGAGTGAGACTCCAGCCAAGAGGGGAGATGCGTTCTACCAGATTTAAGTGACCCACCCTCTCTGGGTATCCTAGCTCCCTGCAGAAGCCTTGGCCAAACCTGAAACTTTTATTCAGGAGGCAGCAGAAGTGACACACGGAGAAAAGCAGGCACTGTGGCAACCAGGCAACCTAGTGCATGAGCCAAGGTAAGAAAAGTGGATTCTAAGTGCTGCCTTGGTGGTTGGGCATTTTCAGAGGTCTCAGGATGTGTAAGAAACCTCCAGTAGAGGGGGTTGAGTACACAGGGAAAAAGCTCAGACACAGAGACTAACCGAAAATGGGAAACAGAAATTTTAGGCCTGAGGAACAAATGAAAGGGGTTAAGTAAAAAGACCCCCTCTGACATTCTCCCAGGTAGTCTGTTGGGGAGAATGTTGCAGGCTTGAAGGTATAATCCTCAAACCAGGGACAAGGAAAATCAAAAGATGATGAAGTATTGCTGTTTTATCTAACTCAGAAAGCCCATTTATCAGCCTTTGGTCTTTTGGCCTAAGTTTGGCTCAGATGAAGATTGGGTGTGCGAAGCTTTAATTCTCTATGTCAATGATAAAACTCCATTCTCACAAGAGGAGATGGGTTATGCTCTTGTTGGTTTGTTGGATTAGTGAACTAGCCCCATATTCCCCCTTAAAGAGGAAGAAAAAGCAGAGTAAGGAGCCCTTGTCCAGTGAAAAGCCCTGGGATCCCCTAACATGGTACCCCCTCACTGCACATACATCTCACAAAGTAGAGGACAGGTAGATCAGGGGGCAACAGGAAGGCCGGAGGAAAAGGAATCTGGGGGTCATGAAGGAGCTGAACCCAGTCTTGCCTTAAATACTTATCCAAACTTGAGGAAAGAATTAAAACAATGTAAGAAGGACATTGAGAATTTCCCTATTCCTTCTAAACAGCAGCTGTCTAACATGTACGCTCTTAGAGAAGTCCCTATGGGGCAGGGAGAAGTTGGATTTGTGAGTGTGCCTTTAACAAGTACCAAGGTTAGGAATTTTAAAAACAAAATGAGGCCACTCTTGGAAAAACCCCTCAGTTTAGCAGCTAGATCAATTTTTAGGACCCAGTTTTTATACTTGGGCTGAGACAATGTCAATCATGAATGTTCTGTTTACTGGGGGAGAGAGGGGAATGATTATAATAGGGAAGCTGTGACCATTTGAGGGAGATAGCATCTTCTGGGGCAAAGAGTCCTGCCAGCTGAGCAGAAATTCCCAAATGCAAATCCCAGTTGGGATAACAATAACCCCAGAGATTGGGTCTAAATGCAAGATCTTAAGGAGCTAATAATAATTAGAGGAAATAAAGAGTCCACTCCTAGGACACAGAATGTCTCGAAAGCATTCGAGATCCAACAAGAAAAAGAGACTCCCTGTGCATTTCTGCAGAGGCCCAGGGATCAAATGAGAAAATATTCAGGATTAGATCCGGAGGACCCAGTCGGGCAAGGCCTTTAAAAGGTTAATTTTGTGACGAAAAGCTGGTCATAATTGCTGCAGACAATTTTCGTTGGTTATAGATGATGATACTTATTATCCATTTCAATCATAGCTTATTCTCTTGCTGCGTTTAACTGCATTACTCCCCATGGTTTTGCTAAGATGATACAAAACTAAGTAATTTAATTAATGTCAGTTCATGTCTAGTTAGTCCAATCTAAACTAATTTGTTTTTTACATTCCTGACTTATGTTTGGCTGCTAAGAAGTGATAGCTTAAATGCATCTAAGATAAGAGCAGGGATTTTGTGCATAATGAATATAGAGTTTGCCAGAGTTGAGAGCATATATATTGTGAGAGACAAAATCACCCATCCAAACTGAAAGAATGGACTTAAAGAACAGTGAAAGTGAGACTTTTAATGACAGTCTTGCAAGATCGGGTGTCTGATAGGCAGGCACACCCAGCACGGTCACAACAAGCAGTTTATCCCCTAGTGCACAGGTTTCTCTTGCATCATGAATTGCTACAAATTATTGTCTTTCAGTTTCAGTGGGGTGATTAAAGTTAGTTTTCATCTCTTAAAAATAATTTCATATTAATCACCTTGCACAGTTTCTGGTATGTAGAAAGGGAGAAATAAACATTAATGTTTTATTACCATTACTTATATAATATTTAAACGATTAGCCATATAAAGCTTAGTAGGAGGGCTATGAAAAAAGTATAAAGGACAAATTATTATTATCTATGCAACCTTTGCATAACTTTTCCATGCTATCTCTAACCTTTTTGATGAACACTTTTAGAAATTAATTGATGTAATGTGTTTGCTGCTAAGTAATGAAAGCCTCCTACTGGGTTAGGTTTTTGTTTATTTATTTTTGACTTTTTGGCTGTTATAGGTGTCATTTAGAATTTGGTTAGCATTTACGTAAGAAATTTATATGTCACTGCTGGATATATACCCAAAAGAGAGGAAATCAGTATATCAAAGAGATAAGTAAATATTCTTAAGCAAGAATTCCTGAAATGGCTCGATGAGGAATATCCATTTTCTGGGCATGTTGTGACTCACAGGCAGCTTGTTAAGTCCTGCCAGCTGAACAGCCAGTCTTCAAATAACCATCTTCTTTCACAGTGTGTCAGACGTTTATCTTCTTCCTACCTGGCTGACCTTGCCACATGTGTTTCACAATACACCCTTGTTTCTGTTACAGCCAAATATTTATTCACCCACCTTGACTTCCTTTTTGCTTCTTTCACTGGTCAATATCCAGCTGCCCATTGCTTCCACCTCACTTTGAGTAGTTGCAAGTAGTGTTTATCTGAATTTTTTTTTTTTTTTTCTGATTCGGATTCAACCCAAATCTGTATTTTGTGACTTTTGGGCTTTGAAATTTGATTCCAGCCACCAACTTCCATGCAGTCTTTTCACAGAACTCTCTAAGAGGAATTTCTTCAAAATACATTGCTGATTTTATTTCATGACTCTTCAAGCTCTTGATTCTTTCTGTTTTTTCTATTGTTACTTTTTAGACTTAATTATTGCATTTATTTTTGTTATTAATATATCCACAGTCAGAAGGCAGGAAAAGTATATCCAATTCCCAGCGAATGGATGTTCACTGACATCAGACTAAGTCTCCTTTTAATGATTATTTATCCTATCTGAGTTTGGAGAAGTGAGAATTTAATAAAAGGAGCATGGAAGAGAGAGAGTCTATACAAGACAGTAGCCTCCTACCCAGTGAATAAAGCAATTACCTCAACTACATGTATGTTTTTCTTATATGCCACATATCCATGGGTTTATCAATACAGAGATGCTTCAAAGTCGATTTGTAGAAATAATCTATTTTGTTAGTCATGTAGATATGATAAACTAGCAGATATTTTAGTGTGGCTATTGTCCATATCAAATTTTAGTAGGAGGATATTGAGGAGTTCTGCTTCTGATTAAAAACCTATGTGTGATTTTTAGGCCTGACCAGATGCAGCTACAAAGACTTTATTTGACAGGCCTCACCAGGGAAACTGCCCTACCCACACCAGACTCGGTGCCCAGTCAAGGGTACTGCATTCTCTGAAGGGAGTTGCAGTCAAGAATACAGGCTCTCTTTGCTGGTCATAATCTTTCACATATTTGCATTTTTAGTTTAATGCTTCATCTGAGGCCATTAGCAAAGGTACTCTTCAGGTGTTTCCAGGGGTCTCTTTTTAGGGGAGAAGGGAGAAACCTTAAGGATACTTTCCCAGACTGATTCAGTAATCAGTACTTTTCCATTCCTAGCTTCAAACTCACCCCCTTCCCACCTTCCCTCTAGCCCCACTCAAATCCAAAAAACTGACAAATACTTTTGTTTGTAGATCCCTGAAGGGTGAGACAATCCCTATGTTTGCTTTAATCCTCCTGACTCTCACTCTATGTGACATTCTATGGGGGAAAATGGAGCAGGGGAAGTGAGCATTTCTTCTGGTTTTAGACTCTTGCTTACACCATCACAGTAAGGGACTAAAGACTGAACTCTTTATTTATGGCTTGTTTCTTTGATTGGTGACTTTGACACCAGACAGCTCAGTTCTGTCTCTCCCAGCCCAGCTGAGCTCCTGACAGATATATGTGTAGAAAATAAAAATAATATCTATTTTTCTAAAATTAAATAATTAATAATTAGTTTTTGTATTTAAAAAAAAGTCTAAATAAAGTAGCCTATATTTTGATTGAACCTTTTTAAGTCACTTATATTTTCTAAATTAAATAATTTATAATAATTTTAATTTTCAGTAACATAAAAATAATTTTGTATAAAAGAGATTCCCTTTGTTAACTAAGCTAAGCTGGTGATTTCAAAATGAAGCTAATTAAATACAATTCACAGTTGATTTAGGATTCTTAGATTGCTAATGAAAATACAGCATCTCAAGTCCAAAAATATGAAATCCAAAATACTCCAAACTCTGAAACTTTTTGAGTGCTGACATTACTCTACAAGTGAAAACTTTCACATCTAACCTCATGTGACAGGCTGCAGTCAAAATGCAGCCAAAACTTTATGTGCTAAATTGTCAGAAATATTTTATAAAAATTACCCTCAGGCTATGTGTATAAGGTAAGTAAAAATATAAATAAATTTTGTGTTTAGATTTGGGTCCTGTTCCCAAGATATATCATTCGGTATATGCAAATACTCCAAACTCAAAAATAAATAAATAAATAAATAGACAGATAAAAACAGAAACACTTCTTGTCCTAAGTGTTTTGGATAAGAGACACTCAACCTGTATTGCTATCACAAATGAAGGAAAACAAATAAATGTACAAAAAGTTAGCTTCTCTCACAAATTTTATTTTATTTTAATAAAGCTTCAAAAATTATAAATAATGTCTAAGCAGATTTAGAATCTCAACAATAAATGCTTAGCCTTAGAGTACTGCATTTTTGTATTATAATTTGATGGCCACTTCTTGCATGGTTTCTACAAAAATTAAACAAGTTCCTCACCCATTTTTATCAAATATCTTTTAAGACACAGTTTGGATGATCAAAAAGGAAGTGGTAAATTTAAGTATTTAATATATAGACTCTTTAAGACATTGGTATTTATTTAAAACTTTGTTCTCAATTATTTTAATGTGATGTGGTTAGTCACATTTAAACAAAAAAAGAGAGTTTTTTTCTTATTTATCAGCATGAAATATAATAGGAAAATAATATTTATATGTTAGAAATTTACACTTTTGAGCATTATTGCATAGAATTACAAAATAATGAGCTTGTCTTCTCTTCAGGAAGACAGTAGGGCAGAATCTCCTAACTTTTGGAATAATCTCTGATGGATAGTCTTGGGTTTGTGTCAGTCAGTTATAAGCCCCAGAAGGGAAATAGCTCATGATACTTTTAACAATTAATCGTGTCTGTAATGACATTTGCACAATTAATTCTAAACAAAAAGGCAAAATAAGTGATCTTTGCATTTTCACTTGTTCAAAGTCAACATTGCTCAACAAAGAAAATCAATTTTCTTGAATATGACTTTTGCATCTTGTCTTTAATATCACTGTGTTTTTGTAGCCAAGACGAATGTGGTGTAGAATAGCAATCAGATTTTTGTCAGTTCTGTAGGCATAAATCCAGGGTTTAAATTTAAAACCTGAATTAAGTATACCAGATATGGATGAAGATTTACTATAAAATTCCATTATCCCTGACTCCAGGAGATTGATATATCCTTGGATTTTTTTTAAAATGCCATGCCTTTTCTTGCCATTTTTGCACTGCTTAATATTTTTTTCTTCCCTTTTCTTTGGAACAAGCTTTCAGTATTTAATACTGGAATGCACAACTTTATGATGCATACTATAGCATTCATTTTTCATAATGTGATGAGTGATCAATTTTAAAGCACTTGCCATTCTTCTGTAATGTAATATCTAATGTATAGAAGGTTTAGTACTTGGAACTTATTAGAAGCAATGCTTTTCAGAAAATAGAGATATTTATCATCATATTATTCCTAGTCTAGTTTTTCTCTATCTTTGCTCATGCGTAGGTCTTGACATTTTAATTTAGTCCCAAAGGGAAATTATCTTCTGCCATTTCCTCTCTCAAGACTTAGAGTGAGTTCAAAAGAAGCCATGGACACAGAGAAAGCTCTCCTTTGGGGAATTTGACCATAGAATAATTTGAATGAATGCTACATATTTTTTAAAAATTGTATGCAATACAACAGAATATAAGATTAAGTGTAAATGAAGAGTAACATAACAAACTCAGCAAGATGACAGGAGAAAGGAAAACATTTGTTCCTTATTTAAATAGTCTCATTATAATTTTCTGTGCTATTCAAGTTTACCAGGGACTGTTAGAACATGACTTTTGGAGTTAGGCTTTCATGAGTTCCATATCTTGCTGGTTTTGCCCTTTACTTAGACTATCACACTATCACTTTGACAAGTTAGTTCAGCCTTCTTATGTTTATATTTTTAAAAAAGGAAAGGAGGCCAGGCATGGTAGCTCACACCTGTAATCCCAGCACTTTAGGAGGCCGAGTTGGGTGGATCACGAGGTCAACAGATCAAGACCATCCTGGCCAACGTGGTGAAACCTCATCTCTACTAAAAAAAAAAAAAAAAAAAAAAAAAAAAAAAAATTAGCTGGGCATGGTGGTGCAAGCCTGTAGTCCCAGCTACACAGGAGGCTGAAGCAGGAGAATTGCTTGAACCCAGGAGGCAGAGGTTGTAGTGAGCTGAGATCTCACCACTGCACTCTAGCCTGGCGACAGAGAGAGACTGTCTCAAAAAAAAAGAAAAAGGAAAGGGAAAGGGAAGGGGAAGAAGGGGAAGGGGAAGGGGAGAGGGGAAAGGAAAGAGGAGGGGGAAGAGGAAGAAGGGGAAGGGCAGGGGGAAGGGGAAGAAGGGGAAGGGGAAGAAGGAAAAGGGGAGGGGAAGGGGAAGAAGGAAAAGGGGAGGGGGAGGGGAAGAAGGAGAAGGGGAGGGGGAAGGGGAGGGGAAAGGAAAGAAGAGGAAGGGGACGGGGAAGTGGAAGATAAAGGAAAAAGGAAAGGAAAGGAAAAAGGGAAGGGAAAGGAAGGGAAGGGAGGAAGGAAAGGGGTAGATTTATTGGATGTTTTAGACACGAAAATGAGCTGGGACTGGTGTTTTCCCATATTCTCTCACCCTTCATCAAAAGCAGGAGAGGTTCAAGGCCTGAGTATTTGCCTCTGGATGGCCATTGCTGGTATATTATTAACTTCTCTTGAGATCAAGACAATACAAAACTCAGGTCTTCTCTGCCAAGGATCCTGTCTAGGAAATACTGAGTGTTTGGGGGTAGTTTCAAAGATTTTCTAAATAGATAGTAAGTGCTGAGAGTATTTTACTTACAACTTTTGGGTGAAAGTTTTTTTTATTATTGTACTAGTAAGTAAATTTCTACTAAATTTGTAACTAATTATTTCATTTATCCAAATAAGCACATTTTAAAACAAACTACTTAATATTTAAAACTAAAAATATTCCATAAAATTTCAAGTCCTTTTCTCTTCAAGGCAATAAAGCTACAATATTCTTTTAAAAATTGCTACACGGATTGTGAAAAGAGCCTAACATATTGCTTGTCACATAGCATGCTCAATCAATGTTATTCCCACATTCCTCTTAGCAGGTCCTGTTCTTCATCTATAGTGAATTGCTTTTGATTTCAAGGTCTTAGAAAAAAGCTTTTTCCTAAGAAAGTAAATTATGTTATTTTCAAACTACTTTTATAAAAATGATATGTTGGATTCAGTGGATAACTTTACGGATTGGTTTTCTAAATATGCATGAAAATGCTAGATTTTTATTTTCTGAATCATTGCTGTGTTGATGATTGTTTGCCCACTTTATTACTTCACTGAAAAACAAATGGGATCAAACAAAATATTGCTGCTCTTCTCTTTGGAAGCCTCGAGTCATTCTGGATCATATAGTATATTCTGTATTCTGACTGATGTTTTAACAATGTAGTGTTGCTATATTAATACTATATTCTTTAAATTGTAATATTTGTTATAATATTTTTGTTTACTTTGAAACTACAGAGTCTACGCTTTTTATCAATATAACATTTTGTGAATTATAACAAAAATATATAAATATTGTTTACTAAAGAAAACATAATCAAGCTTTGGAAGGATTAAAGTTAGTGTTATTCAGAAGTCTTACTGAAGACTATAGACTGAAGCCTGTAGTCTGCCAGACTGCTCCTGCTTAGTGTTTCAGCCACTGCTTATATACAAGTGGTGGGGATTCAGTATGTGCAAAATCACATCAGACTTGCTCAGGAGTTACATTAAAGCAGAATCACATCAAGCTTTGGGTGTAAGGGTACATTTGGTTATAGATTACAGAAACATAATCACTACCCCTGTCAGAAGTTATCTTATGTGCAGGGAAAGGCAAGGACTAGGGTCCTTTATCTTGTAAGAAAAATATAGTAGTAGCTCAGACAAGAGACACTGGGGGCTCTGCACGCTATCCTGTTTTATTTCCAAAGCCTCCCTTGAGAGAGCTGCAGATGGTAACAAAGTCAGGGGTTTGTGAAATTTTGCTAGCAAGCAGAAAGGAGCAAACGTGGTTTGTAACATTTGCTACTTTGTCTCACAATATATTCATGAACTTCACTTGTGATTAAGAATAAAACCGCATTTTAATGTAAAATTTACATGCATTAAAGTAAAAGAGAGCTGGTTGTAGATAACCTAGTTTTACTGGCACTAATGTCAACATTTGCAGTAATACTATTGTATTAGTCTGTTTTCATGTTGCTGATAAAGACATACCCAAGATTGGGCAATTTACAAAATTGTACCCTAAAACTTAAAGTATAATAATAATTTAAAAAAAAACAATAGTGAAATAACAGCAAAAAATAAAAAAATAAAGAGGTTTAATGGACTCACAGTTCGACGTGGCTGGGAAGGCCTCACAATTATGGCAGAAGGTGAAAGGCATGTCTGGGAAGGCCTCACAATTATGGCAGAAGGTGAAAGGCATGTCTCAGATGGTGGCAGAGAAGAGAAGAGAGCTTGTGCAGGGAAACTCCCCCTTATAAAACCATCAGATCTCATGAGACTTATTCACTATCATGAGAACAACATGGGAAAGGCCTGCCCCCATGATTCAATTACCTCCCCCCAGGTCCTTCCCACAACAAGTGGGAATTCAATATGAGATTTGGGTTTGGACATAGCCAAACAGTATCAACTATGAATTAAGTTTTTAAGTTTTAAGTAGTGATGTGCTGCGAATGTCTAAGAACTGGCCTCAGGGAGGGAATCTGGTTTGAAGAATTTGCAGGCCTCCATAGTATAAGGAACTACCTCATCACCATATTCAAACTATCGATAGTTTAAAAATCTGCTTGAAAAAAATCCTGAAAATTAAAAAATAAAATGGCTCTTGTGAACCAATGTCTTCGGCCAGTCTTAGCACTATGTTGGGATTAAGTAAATATCAACTGTGACATACAGGCATGACTTTTTTTTTTTTCATTGTGCCTTGCTTTTGTGCACTTCACAATATTACATTTTTTACAAACTGAAGGTTTGTGGAACCTTACATCTAGCAAGCTTATCAGCTCCGTTTTTTTCAACAGCATGTGCTTGCTTCATGTCTCTCTGTTACATGGTGATTCTCACAATATTTAAACTTGTTAATTATTATCATATCTGTTATGATGATCTGTGATTATTCATCTTCCTTTTTCTGCATCAAAAATTTTAATAAAGAAAAATATGCTTCTGAGGGAAAACAGCTAAGCTCATTGGTCTGTAGTCCTTTGAATAAAGCAATATGATACTTGTGGTAGTATCCCGACTGTGGAGCCCACCCTGTCTTCCATACGGTTCGGAGGCCTTCCACTTGGAGACAAAAATAAGTCTTGCTCTTATTTTAGGAGGGATATATCCACTGAGATGAGAGGTCAAGCTAGGTTTTTAATGAAATTTATTTTTTGCTTTTATTATTTTTTAATTGACACATACTACATTCATTCTGCATGAATACATTCTGCATATGTATGGGGTAAAGTGTGATATTTTGATACGTGTATACAATTTGTATAATCAGGGTAATCAGCATATCTATCACCTCTGACACTTATTATTTTTGTGTGAAGAACATTCAGAATCCATTCTTCTAGCTATTACTCTGAGCTTCATTTTCTTCTTGTCGGAATACGTACAACAGCATGCCTAGAAAGACTTTGTTTCATTGCAAATGTTTTGCCACAGCCAACATGTTCACATGCAAAATGGCACCTTTTTTCTCATGGAAAGGATATGGATTTGTAGAGTAAACACAGTTGTTTAGGTTCTTCCAGAGACTTCTCTTGTATGTCAAAAATATCCCTTTCTGGGGCATGAGTGTTCATATGTTGCTTAAGATAATGTTTAAATGTTTTCTGGCCTGCTTCATATGTTGTTTCCTTTTTATAAGTTTCTCTCACATGTTTCAAAACTTCTGTTCATGCTTTCACCACAAAAGAACACGCTTTTTGACATATAGAGCCCTCATGGGCCTTGCCGCTTGCTGGATGGATGGGGAAAAATGCTTCCCACATCTTTCCTGGGTACAGTTGAATAGTGGTTCATTGGTATGCTGGCAGTGATGGTTTTTCAGCTGCTGCTGTTTGTAAAGGTCTTCTTCCAACCTCCAAAATTGCATATGTATATATATATATTTTTTGCTGGTTTTCATGTTTGCCTGTAAAATGTCTCTTCAAGTTTGATTTTTTGTTGAATTTTTAGATCACAGCTACTAGCTGCACAAACATATGGCTTGTCTGCAGTATGATCAGGACATGACAACTCAGATGTTAGTCTCTTGAGGTGGGTCTTGCCACACCCTTCACAGTCATAAACAAATGGTTTCTTCCCCATGTGATTACAGGTGCACATTAAGCTTCCAGGCCTTTTTGTAAGTGGTGCCACACTGGGGAAGTAGCAGATGACCCTCCTAAGAAGTGTGTGAAGGGAGAACAAGGGAGGGGAGAAGCAGTGGCGGGGCTAGACTCTCACAAGCCTCCTTGAATACATCAGTGATGTATCCTGGAGACCAGAGATCAAAGTCAATGGCTTCAGGATGCTCAGGCCTGTGTGTCTTGGCCCAGGCGTTTCCATACTAAGCCACATACTATAAATTGGCCACTGGCCAGTGATTTTTGATGTTACTGTTGTAATTGTTCTGAAGTGCCACAAAAAGCTCCCATAGAGGATGATGAATTTAATTAATTCACTTTGTGTGTGTCCTAAGTGCACCATTTACCAGTCATTCCCCCCTTCTCTCTTCCTTACCTCAGGACTCCTTCTCCCTTGCAACATAACAATATTTTAATTAGGCTAATTAATAACCTTACAATGGTCTCTAAGTGTTCAAGTGAAAGAAAGAGTTACACATATTTCGCTGTAAATCAAAAGCTACTAGTGATTCAGTTTATTGAGGAAAGCACATTGAAAGAAGAGATAGACTGAAAGCTAGGCCTCTTGCACCAAACAACCAAGTAGTGAATGCAAAGAGAAAGTTTGTGAAGAAAACAAAAGTTCCAGTGAACACACAAATAATAAGAAAGTTGAAATAGATTTATTGCTGATATAAAGAAAATTTTAGCAGATTGGATAAAAGATAAAACCAGCCACAAGATTTCCTTAAGCCAAAGCTTAATCCAGAGCAAGGCCCTAATGCTCTTAAATTCTATGAAGGCTGAGAAAGGGAAGGAAACTACAGAAGGAAAATGTGAAGCTCACAGAGGTGGCTTTATGAAGTTTAAGGATAAAAGCCACCCCCATAACATAAAAGTGAAAGGTGAAGCAGCAAGTGCTAAATAATATAGAACCTGCAGCAAGTTATTCCGAAGATCTAGGTGAGATCATGGATGGAAGTGGCTGCACTAAACAGCTTTTCAGTGTAGGCAAAACAGCCTCCTATTGGAAGAAGATGCCGTCTGGGATTCTCATAACTTGAGAGAAGCTAATGCCTGGCTTCAAAGTTTTAAAGGACAGGTGGACTCTCTTGTGAGGGATTAATGTAACTGTGAACTTCAAAGCCAATGCTCATTTACAATTCTGAAAATCCTAGAGCCTTTAAGAATTATGCTAAGTCTACCTTGCCTATGTGCTATAAATGGAACAGCAAAGCCTGGATGACCTTACATCTGTTTAAAGCATGGTTTACTGACTACTTCAAGTTCATTGTTAAGACTTACTGATCAGAAAAAAAGGTCCATTTCAAAATATTACTGCACACTGGCGATGCACCTAGAAACTCAAGAGCTCTGATAGAGTTGTACAAGGAAATTAATATTGCTGTCATGCCTGCTAACACATCCTGCATCTGGTGGATCAAGGAGTAATTTTGACTTTTAAGTCTTACTCATCAAGAAATATATTTTGTCAGGCTGCCATAGACAGTAATTCCTCTTATGGGTCTGTGTAAAGTAAAGTGGAAACCTCCTGAAAATGATTTACCATTTTAGATTTCCATTAACAATATTTGTGATTCATGGGAGGAGGTCAAAATGTGAACTTTGAATGAGGAGTCCGAGCAAAATGGCCAACTAGAAGCTTTCACTGATCATCCTCCCCACAGGAACATCATACTTGACAACTATCTACACAAAAAGCACTTTCATAAGAATCTAACAGCATGTAAGCAATCACATGCCCGTTTTGACTTCTTATTGCTGAAAAAAGCACTGAAGAAGGTAGAAAAGACATTTTTGAATTGCTGAAAACACCCCTTACCCATCCCCCAGCTGTGGCTGCATGGCGTTGAGAGAGAATTTGTGCGCTTTGGGCGAGGGAGAGCACAGTGATCGGGGGACTTTGTATTGAAACTGAATGCTGCCAACCCTGGGAAGAACTCAGCTGGTGCCTACGAAGGGTGCATTTAGACCAGCCCTAGCCAGCGGGGAAGTGCCCTTACCAACAGTTGAAAGCTAAATTTCTTTAAGCCTCACCACCTCAGGCTAAAGTAATCTGGGGTTCTAAATAAACCTAAAAGGCTGTCTAGGCAACAGAGACTGCTTATGTCACTCCTCCCTGAGCTCCAGGAAGCTCAGCAGAGAGAGATACTCCATTTGTTTGGGAGAAAGTAAGTGAAGAGAGCAAGAGTTTCTGAATAGTAACCCAGAAAAATTTTCCAGATCATATCCAAGACCACCAAAAAGTCTGAAAGAACTACAGTTTCACTGGGCTTGGGGTGGCCCCTAATATTGATATGGCTGCAGTGACCAAAGCCTTATATCACAACACCTAATTCCCTTTAAATACCTGGAAAGCCTTCCCAAGCAAGATGATTAAAAATAAAAGCAGAGTGCGAAGACTACAAGGAATTCCTAAGTCTTCAATGCTCAGACACTGTTGTATATCCACAAGCATGACCATCCAGGAAAATATTGCCTGAGGAAATGAACTAAAGGCACCAGGGGACAATCCTGGAGAGACAGAGATATATATGACCTTTCAGATGGGAAAATAAAAATATCTTTGTTGCAGAAACTCAAAGAAATTCAAGATAACAGAGAAGAAATTTAGATTCCTATCAGACAAATTTAACAAAAAATTGAAGTAATTAAAATGAATCAAGCAGAAATTCTCAAGTTCAAAAATGCAATGGCCCTACTAAAGAATGTATCAGAGTTTCTTAATAGCAGAATTGAACAAACAGAAGAATGAATTAGTGCGCTTGAAGACTGGCTATGAAAATACACAGTCAGAGGAGACAAAATAACAAAATAATAGAAAGCAATGAAGCATGCCCACAATATCTAAGGAAATAGGTCCAAAAGGGCAGATCTAACGATTATTGGCCTTAAAGAGAAGGTAAAAAGAGAGACAGTGGTAGAAAGTTTATTCAAAGGGATAATAACAGCTTTCCAAAACTAGACAAAAATATCAATATTCAAGTAAAACATACAAGACTATCTCAAGGTATTTAATAATTAAACTCCCAAAGGTCAAGGATAAACAAAGATTTCTAATAGTAGCAAGAGAAAAAAGAAACAAATAATAAACAATGGATGTCCATTATGTCTGGCAGGAGATTTCTCAGCGAAAACCTTACAGGCCAGGAGAGAGTGGAATGATATATATTTAAAGCACTGAAGGAGAAAAAACTTTTACCCCAGAACAATATATTCAGTGAAAATATCTTTCAAACATGGAGGAGAAGCAAGACTTTCTAGACAAACAAAAGCTGAGGGCTTTTGTCAACCCCAAACATGTCCTACAAGAAATGCTGAAGGGAGTTTTGAGAAATTCATGAAAATTAATTCAGAAAGAAAAAAGAACATTAATGAGCAATCAGAAATCACCTGAAGGCACCAAACTCAATGGTAATAGTAAGTACACAAAAAACAGGCTAGGTCAGGCACAGTGGCTCATGCCTGTAATTCCAGCAGTTTAGAAGGCTGAGGTGGGTGGATCACTTGAGGTCAGGAGTTTGAGACCATCCTGGCCAACATGGTGAAAACCCATCTCTACCAAAAACACAAAAATTAGCCTGATGCAGTGGTGAGTGCCTATAACCCCAGATACCCAGGAGGCTGAGGCAGGATAAATACTTGAACCTGGGAGGCAGAGGTTGCACTACTGCACTCCAGCCTTGGCAACAGAGTGAGACTGTGTCTCAAAAACTAATAAATAAATAAACAAACAACTCCCCCCCACCCCAGAACCCACACTATTATAACACTGTAATTGTGGTATGTAAACTACTCATATCTTCAGCAAAAAATGAAAAAAATAACTGATCCAAAGTAATAACTGCAACAACTTTTTAAGACATAGACAGAACACTAAGATAGAAATAGAAGCCACAAAAATTTAAAAAGCAAGGAGGTGAAGTTAAAGCATAGAATTTTTGTTAGTTTTCTTTTTGCTTGTTTATTAGTATGTTTGTTTATGAAATCAGTATTGTTCCCATCAGGTTAAAATAATGGGTTATAAGATATTATTTACAAGCCTCATAGTAAACTCAAATTTTAAAACTGCAATGGATACCCAGAAAATAAAAGCAAGAAATTAAAATATACCAAGAGAAAAAATTTACCTTCACTAAAAGAAAGAGAAGAAGGAAAGAATGAAGGAAGGAAGGAAGAGGAGACCACAAAAAAGACATAAAACATAATCAAAATGGTAGAAGTAAGTTCTTATTTATCAATAGTAACAGTGAATGTATAATAAATAGACCAAACTGTTCATTCAAAAGATATAGATTGTGGCTAAATGGATAAAAATAAGATCCAAAAAACCTGTTGCCTACAAGAAATATCCATCACTTATAAAACACACATAGACTAAAAATAAAGAGATGGAAAAAGATATTCCATGTAAATGGAAGCAAAAAAAGAGCAGGAGTTGCTATGCTTACATCAGACAAAATATATTTCAAGAGAAAAACTATAAAAAGAGACAAAGACGGTCATTATGTAATGATAAAGGGGTCAATTCAGCAAGAGGATATAATAATTGTAAATGTATACACATACTCAACACTGAAACACCCAGCTATGCAAAGTAAATATTCTTAGGGCTAAAGAGATATACCCATATACAATAATCACCAGAGACTTCAAAACCCCACTTTTGGCATTGTACAGATCATCCAGACAGAAAATAATCAAGAAAACACTGGACTTAATCTACACTAGAGACCAAATGGAACGAATATATATTTATAGAACATTTCATTCCGTGGCTGAAGAATACACATTCTTCTCTACAGCACATGGGTCATTGAAGGATAGACTATATGTTAGGCCACAAAATATGTCTTAAAACACTTTAAAAAGTTGAAATCATTTCAGGTACCTTCTCTGACTATAATGAAATAACAACTAAAAATCAACAAGAAGAATACTTTTTGAAAGTATCCAAATACATGAAAATTGAACTATGCTTCTGGATGACCAGTGGGTCAACAAAGAGATTAAGAAAGAAATTGAAAACTTTCTTGAAACAAATGATAATGGAAACCAAACATACCAAAACCTATGGGATACAGCAAAAGCAGTAACAAGAGGAAAGTGTAAAGCCATAGGTGCCTATATCAAAAAAGAATAACCACTTCAAAAAACAACCTAATGATGCATCTTAAAGAATTAGAAACGCAAGAGCAAACCAAACCCAACGTTAGTAGAAACACATCAGAGTAGAAATAAATAATATTGAAACAAAGAAAATAGTACAAAAGATAAATGAAATAAAAAGGTTTTTTGAAAAGATATCAAAAATTGAAAAACTCTTAGCCAGACAAAAAAAAAAAAGAGAGAGAAGACCCAAATAAATACAATCAGATGAAAAAGGAAACATTGCAACTGATACAACAGAAATTTGAAGGATCATCAGTGGCTACTATCAATAACTATATGCCAATACATTGGAAAATCTAGAAGAGATGGATAAATGCCTAGACACATAAAACCTACTAAGATTGAACCATGAAGATATCCAAAATATGAATAGATTAATAATGATGAGATTGAAGCTGCAATAAAAAATTTCCCTAGCAATGAAAATCCTGGGAGCTGGTGGCCTCACTGCTGAATTTTACCAAACATTCGAAGAAGAACTAATGCCAATCCTACTCAAACTATACCCACCACCCCCCCCAAAAAAAGAGAGATAGAGAGAACACTCCCAAACTCATTCTATAAGGCCAGTATTATTACCCTGATACCAAAACCAGTCAAAGACACATCATCTTCATCAAAAACAACATCACCACCCACCTAAACTCACAGGCCATTATCTCTGATTAACACTGATGCAAAAATGCAAAATTCTCAACAACATACTGGCAAATTGAATTCAACAATACATTAAAAATTAATTCATCATGAGAAAATTATATTTATTCTTGAGATACAAAGATGGTTCAACATACACAAATCCATCAGTGTGATACATTATATCAACAGAATGAAAGATAAAAATCATATGATAATTTCAATTGATGTTAAAACAGAATTTGATAAAATTCAACACTGCTTAATGACAAAAATCCTCAGGAACATATCTCAGCTGGGCGTGGTGGCTCACGCCTGTAATCCCAGCACTTTGGGAGGCTGAGGCGGGCAGATCATAAGGTCAAGAGATTGAGACTATCCTGGCCAACATGGTGAAACCTCGTCTCTACTAAAAACACAAAAAGCCCACAAAAATTCGCCAGGCGTGGTGGTGCATGCCTGTAGTCCCAGCTACTTAGGAGGCTGAGGCAGGAGAATCACTTGAACCTGGGAGGCGGAGGTTGCAGTGAGCCCAGATCAAGCCACTGCACTCCAGCCTGGTGACAGAGAAAGACTTCGTCTCAAAAAAAAAAAAAAAAAAAAAAAAAGGAATATATCTCAACATAATAAAACCCATATACGACAGACCCATAGCTAGTATTAGGCTGAATGGAGAAACACTGAAAGTCTTTCCTGTGAGATCCAGAACACAACAAGGATGCCCACTTTCACCACTATCATTCAACATAGTATGGAAGTCCTAGTTGGAGTACTCAGATAATGAATAAAGGGCATCAAAATAGGAAGGGAAGTCAAATTATCCTTGTTTACAGATTATATGATCTTATATTTTGAAAACCCTAAAATCTCCACCAAATACTCTTAGAGTTGATAAACAAGTTTAGTACAGGTGCAGGATAAAAAATCAACATACAAAATCAGTAATATTTTTGTATGTCGAAAGCGAACAATCTGAAAAGAAATCAAGAAAGTAATGCCATTTACAATAGCACAAATAAAATTAAATACCTAGGAATAAACTTACCAAAGAAGTGAAAGATCTCTACAATGAAAACTATAAAACATTCATGAAAGAAATTGAAGAAAACATAAAAAGGGAAAAATAATGGTTATGAATTGGAAGAATCAATACTGTTAAAATGCCTGTACCACCCAAAACAATCTACAGATTGAATGAAATGCCTGTCAAAATTCCAAAGATATCCTTCACAGAAATAGAAAAAAAAATCTTAAATTTTATATGGAGCCACAAAAGACCCAGAATAGCTTAAGCTATCCCCAGTCAAAGAAAAATCCTGGTGGAATCACACTACCTGACTTCAAATTATATTAATATTATGGAGTATACTAACTGAAGCAACATGGTATTGGCATAAAAGCAGACACACAGATCAATGGAAGAGAACAGTGAACCCAGAAACAAATCCATACATCTATATTACACTAATATTTGACAAAGCAACCAAAAACGTAAATTGTGCAAAGGATAGTCTCTTCAATAAATGGTGCTGGGGAAACCAGGTGTCCATATGCAGCAGAATAAAACTAGATCCCGTATCTCTTACCATACACAAAAATAAAATCAAAATGGATTAAAGTCTTAAAGCTAAGACCCCAAACCATGAAACTACCACACACACACACACACACACACACACACACACACACACACACACAAATTGGGGAATCTCTCCAGGAAATTGGATGAGGGAAAGATTTCTTGAGTAATACTCCACAAGCACTAGCAATCAAAGCAAAAATGGACAAATGGAGTCACATCCAATTAAAAAGCTTCTGTGCAGCAGAGGATAAAATCAAAGAAGTGAAGCAACAACCCACAGAATAGGAGAAATCATTTGCAAACTACCCATCTGACAAAGGATTAATATCTAGAATATATAAGGAGCTCAAACAACTCTATGGGAAAAAATCTAATAATCCAATTAACAATGGGCAAAAAGTCTGAATAGACATAAAAATGGCAAATAGGTATATGAAAAGGTGCTCAACATCACTGATCATAAGAGAAATGCACATCAAATCTACGATGAGATATCACCTCACCCAGATAAAGTAGATATTATCCAAAAGACAGGCAATAACAAATGTTGGTGAGGAGGTGGGGAAAAGGGGACCCCTGTACACTGTTGGTGGGAATGTAAATTAGTACAGCCACTATGGAGAACAGTTTGGAGGTCCCTCAAGAACGAAAAATAGACCAACCATATGATCCAGCTATTCCAATGCTAAGTGTATACCTAAAATAAAGGAAATTAGTACATCAAAGAGATACTGCACTTTCATGTTTATTCCAGCACTATTCACAATAGCCAAGATTTGGAAGCAACCCAAGTGTCCCTCAATAGATAAATAAATAAATAAAGTGTGGTACTTATACACAATGGATTATTATTCAGCCATAAAAAGAATTAGATCCTGTCATTTGCAACAACACGGATGGAACTGGAGGTCATTATTTTAAATGAAAAAAGCCAGGCGCAGAAAGACAAACTTTACATATTCTCACTTATTTGTGTGCACTAAAAATTAAAACAGTTGAACTTATGGAGATAGAGAGTAGAATAATGGTAACAAGAGGCCGGTAAGGATAGTGGGGGTAGTGGCAGGGAAATGGGGATGGTAAGTGGATACACAAATATAGTTAGATTGAATAAGATCTAGTATTTGATAGCACAACATGGTGACTATAGTTAATAATAATTTAACTTTACATTTAAAAACAACTAACATAATATAATTGGATAGTTTGCAACACAAAGGATAAATGCTTGAGGTGATGGATACCCCATTTACCCTGACACAATTTTTAGACATTATATGCATGTATCACAATATACTATATACCTCAAAAAGATATACACCTACTATGTACCCACAACAATAAAAAATTTAAAAACTTAAAAGTAAGGTGAAATAAATTAAAATATTATATTGACATTAACAGGAGTCTGAAAGAAGTTGATTTCAACTCTCATGAATGATTTTGAGGTGTTCAAGACTATGGTGAAGGATGCAACTGCAGATGTGTTGGAAATACCAAGAGAACTAAAATCAGAAGTGGAGCCTAAAGAGGAGACTTAATTGTTGCAATCTCAGGATAAATCTCGTGATAAAATTTCAATTAATGAGGAAATTTTAGCATTTTTTCAAAACATATATATTAATTTTTTAGCTATATCCCATTGTATTATTTTTAGTGGTTGCTTTGGACATTACTGTATTTATCTTATCACAATCTAGTTCAAGTTAATATTGTGCTAATCCAGGTACAGTATAGGAACCTCACAAAAATATGTTTTCATTTACTCACTATACCTAGAGCTACTATTGACATATATATTGTGTCATTACACATTATAATACAAATTATTATATATTATTACTTATTATATATTATTACATAAATTATTATAAGGCTTACCTTAAATAAACATATATTCTCTTAAAAATATTTAGAGAAGTAAAAAATATATATGTATACTTTTAATTTACTCACATATTTACCATTTCTGATGCTCTTCATTTCTTCCAACATATTCAAGGTAGTATCTGACGACATTTTGCTTAGACTAAAGAATTTTCTTTCACATTTATACTTCTTTTTGTTTCTTGGACCTGTAAGTTAGTATTGTTTATCTAATTATGAAAGTGTTTGATAGTCACTTCAAATATTTTTTGCTACTCATTTTCATTCTCTTTGTTCTTTCTATGACTAAATTTACATTTACGTTAAACTTCTTGATAGTTTTCTACATATAAGTAACTTAATTTTTTAAAAATCTTCTTTTTCTGCATATTTCAGATTGAGTAACCTATATTCATATTTTCAATTATTAATCTTTTCTTCTGCCATTTCTAGTATGCTGTTTATGGCACCTACTGAATTTTTAATTTCAGTATTAGTTTTTAGTTCTAGAATTTCCATTTTGTATAGTTGTAAATCATCTATTAATATATCTTATCTATTCACAGTAGGATTATTTTGTTTTTTAGTTGTTTGAAAACAACTTTTAATATTCTTGAAAATTATTTACAGTAGTTGTTTTAAAGTCATAGTACATTAAATTCAACTGCTTATCATCAATTTCTCTTAACTGATATATTTTTCTGAGTATAGGTCCTACTTTCATGTCTTTCATCCATAGTAATTTTTGTTTGAAAACATGACATTTTAGATAATACATTGTGTCGACCCTGGATTTTGTTATATGATTTTGATGACTTTTTTTTGTTGTTGTTGTTTGATCCATAGTCAGTTAACTTGCTTGCACTTGAATTTTCTTCTCTCCCAGAGTACAGATAGATTCCAGCTGCTGCTGTTTTATCCTGGCCCTATGGATCGTTGCTGTGACTGTTTGGTTTGATAATTACCCAATAATTTGGGGAGGTTTTATGATTAGATTTTGGAAGGAGGATTACCTATCTATTCCTTGCTTTGGATACTTATTTAAATTACCAGTTGTTCTGCAAGCCTTGAACGTTTCAATCTTTTGACACCTGAAGCCAATAATGTTTAATGTTCTGCTGCTTGATATGAGAATGGGTAGGGGAGTGCATACAGTTTAAAAACATACATAGGAAACTCAGAAACCTCATCTTTTGTCAATCTCTTTCAGGATTAGTTTCCACTCCGGACATGCCTTCTTTTTCATGGAACCCCTGGTGCCACCTCTACACATATATATTTTAGTTATTAATGTGGGAATTTGGGCAGTATTTTTACTCATGTTTTGTGTCTCATTCCTGTTGCTTTTTTGCTTTAAATATTTCTCACTTAAGTTTTCAATTAATTTTCCAGCCCCAAATTCTCTCCTCTATCACCTTAAATTGAAAATTCTGTAGTTTTGCAACTGTTGTAATCATGCATGTGGGTTGGAAAATCAACCCAAGCAAGAAAGCCACAAATTCACAACTCTTTACTTTGCAGATGGGTGGTTCAAAAATAAAATCTAATTTGTTTTATGTCTTCATTTGGCCACTTTTAAATGCCTGTAGGTAGTTGATTTTCTAAAATTTATTTTGTAGGATTTTGTAATTATTACCTATAACACGTTTCATGTAGCTGCTTCATTTCCCTTAATTACCTGCTTCTATTCACTCTCAAAATGAACTTTACTCATGGCTCAATATAACACACTGTTGCTTCATGAGCTTTCCATATGTATAATTTAAGCCTGTAGTCCATATACCAACGTTTCATATTTCTCTCTTGAAACTATCAAAAGAGAAAATCTTTATGTGTTATCTAATTACCTAAACATATTTGGTCAGAGTGTCAGTGCTGGCCGGGCTACATGTTGTCTTTCCTTAAGTCAGTTGCTATTCGCTAGCCTAATTAATAATGGCAAGACTGGCAAAGTCTAACAAGGTTCAGAACATGTACTCCAGCCTGGCTCAGAGAGGTAATAAATCTCCTAGGCTTTCTCTGTAACCTTGATCAACTTGTTAATTAAATAATTTTTTTGTAAAGGATGTGAAAATGAAAAGCATTACAATTACTATTACCAGTTTAGAAGAAACCCCATAATGCTGAAAAAATTACATTTTGTTTTAATTTTATTTAGGTGATGAAAAATTAAAGTTTTTGCAAGTGAAGCTTAATTATTTTTTTAAGAACCTGTAAAACTCAGTGAAGAAATGTACGATTGCATATTGAAATTTAGAACTTAAAATGTCCTTAATGTTTAATGTGTTCAACTACTAAATAGATGAATTTCAAGATATAATTTAATATTTCATAGCCAGATAATGACATAACAAGACTAGCATATACATCTTTAAACTCCAAGTCTATTGCTCCATTCGTTCTACACTTCTGCCAACATATGTAGGCTTATATAAAAAGAAAAAAATCCCAAAATACTCGCACTATAACACTAATCTGAGGAATATTTATGCCAACTTTATATGGTAAAGTCCTTTAAATTATGTATATATACTTTGGTGCATCTAACTGGTACAATATACAAAGATGTTTAGTAAATTCTACAATCTTCACAAGATTGCTACATTATATAGTTAAAATTAATAATTAAAAGTATAAATTCTTGATTAGATTAGAAATGATTTTAAAATTTTTCATTCAAGATGGCAGACTTGATGCATATATAAATTATTTTCTTTCATGATAAATCATAAACATGATGAAATATATATGTTTTTAAAGACACAAACTCTTAACAAATAAAATAACTAGAATTTAATAATCAACAGACAAAAGATTTAAACACATTTCTGGGAGATGAGAGTGGATTGAAAAAGAGATAACAGCTGAAAAAGCCACAACCTATGCAGTGTTTCTGGTCCAGGTGAATTAGAAGGGAGCTGATCTGCCATAGAGAGTAAGAATTTCAGAGAGGCTCTGAATTCTGGAAAGTTGGCACTGTATGGGAAGGAAGAGAAAGAGATGCTGCAGACAAGGAAATATACAAAGTCCATATGAAAAAAAAGGCTTGATACTTTTCCTTATCCTGCATGCCAAATTGCCACATAGGGTTGGTTGGGGGAGGCTTTCTCTAAAGAAGTAGAATGTATTATTCAAGAGAACATGATCCTGTATTTGGATCTTTTTTTTATTATTGATTCAATGTGCTGTAAGTAGTAGTGTCATCAATTTGGAGACATTTACACTTCAGAATTCCCAAACTATCTTTTATTATTACCTAGATAATTTCCTGCTGATAATTTATATTACTAACTTGATAATTTTGTTTTATCTGTTCTCTGGTTGAGTATTATTTTCACTGTGTTTTGATCTGTAGTCTAATATTTCTGCAAATATTTTCATTCTCACTAATATTCATGTTTTCTTAAAATATACATTTATCAGGTAATAATAGAAGTTAGTTTAGCAACCCTGAAGAGTGTTTCCAAATTGATGACACTACTACTTACAGAACAATGAATCAATTCAAAAAATAAAGATGCAAATAAAGGGCCATAGTTTGTGAAATCTCAGAATGCCAGACATAAATGTAAGATCCCAATGACTTTCAAAAATCAGAAATAGGCCACCTACAGAGCACTAAGTTACAGGGGGATTAGATCTTCCACCAGCAACAATAGGTGCTGAAAACAACCTAACCGAGTTTTGAGAGGGTAGAGGGAAATAATGATGTTTAATTTAGAATTCTAAACCTAGACAAAATAAAAACAAGTGTGAAGGAAGAACACATCAATTTTCAGACGTGTAATTACTGATGCCACATAAAACTGAAAGCTGTTTGTACTTCAGTGAAGAAAAATTATAGATCAAAAAAGAGGACTACAAGGGATCAAGAAAACATTGAGAGGATTTAGAAGTCCCAGGACAGCTTGGATTCACTAGGAGAATAGAGATATGAGACATAAAAGGAATTCAATAGAACATATAATATGATGAACAACTTCATAAATCCAAAATATAATAAAACTACTTGGTAGAGAACAAAATGGAGAGTCAATTTAAACTTTATATTATGAACATTTCCTTTCTGTAGTACATGGCTAACATAGAACTTAAGAGTAGAAAATGTAATTCCAACATACAACTTCCCTTTGCAGAGAATAATATTTTAAAAATGTAACCATGATAGTTTAAATATTATATTGGTTTTGAAATTTCAAATCAACACATCCAATGATTTAAGAAGAGTTAACAAAAATGTAATAAACCTGTATCTTCTCATGTCTTCATACTGTATTTAATAGCAAAGGAAATGGGGGCTTGAATATATTATTGGAAATTTTAGAGTTGTAAAGTCAGATTAGTGGTAAAGCAATATTTTCGGAGGGAGTACGTGAATGGTATGAGATATAATCTTACCTACTATATCAGAAAGTCACTAAGCAATATCTAAAGTTGACAGACCATAGAATATTATTTAGAGATGTGGAGTTAGTAACAAAATGAACTAAAAAAGCAAAGATTGAAAGAAGTTGATGGTGAAGAAAGAAGAAAAGGGATTAGTCTGGGGGTGGAAAGAAAAAGATTGAGGTAGGAATTTATTGTTCTTCATTATAAACATTTCAATATAATTTTACTCTTTAAAAACCCTTTAATAACTTTAATAACTTTAATACACCCATGTTCATGTATTACTTTGATATTTTAGAAAAAAATCTAATGAATCAGAAAATTACTAGAGTATAGGGCATTACTAGAAACAGTGTGTGTGTTCATGTTTTGGTCTGGTCTACCAATATAGATAATAACTTGTTGGAGGCACAATCTATCATCAAAACAAAACAAAATTATATGCTTCCTACATTATACATCAAATAAAAGGCAAAATCTCCAGGAATAATTCTTAATAGTGGATTCAAAGATTCAAGTAGTAGTCACCTTCAATATAATTATTTAAGCTAAACATTTTTTAAACTGCAGACAACAAGCTAGCAGTTTGATTATGTTGAAAAACATCCAGCTCCTATGTCTAGGAATTATTTGAAGATTAACAGACAAATCCATTTAGGTAAAAGTCCTCAGGAAACACACATTTTATTCCACTTACTAAGTGCATGATTGAAAAAGGAATTTTGTTAAGTGATTTTTTTGGAGAGTAGCTATCTAGGAGTGAAAGTTTTAAGGCAATTTGATTTCAACAGTGAGAGTACGATTTTGTATATATGGAAATATTCTCTCAAAAAATTGCCTTAAGACATCATTGAGTGTATGCCATGGTTTCAATGGTGGAATGAGTTAATTCACATCATAGGGCCAAATAAAAGAATCAGAAATAAATTGAATTATCTATCTGTTGTCCTGATAAAGTGGAAGTTAGATTTTAAAAGTTCCAACATTACCCAATGATGCTCTCTACACAACGCATTTTAACTAAAAAATATATTGATATCCTGAACGGCATTTGAATGCTATTTGATAAGATTTCACTGTGCATGGAAGATCCTGATAACTATATTGACTAATGGTAAGTAAAGAATTTGGAACCATAGTGTTTTAATGACTATAGCTTTGTAATATAATTTGAAGCCAGGCAATGTGATGTCTCCAGCTTTGTTCTGTTTACTAAAGATTGCCTTGGCTACTCATGGTGTTGTGTGGTTCCATATACATTTTAGGATCACTTTTATCTATTTCTGTGATAAAGGATATTGAAATTTTGTTAAAGATTACACTGATTTGTAGATCACTTTGGACAGTATGGACATTTAAACAATATTAATTCTTCCAAATTATAAACAGAAGATATCCTTATATTTGTCTCTTCTTGAATTTATTTTATTAAAGATTTGTAATTTTCAATGTATGGATTCTTCACCTCCTTAGTTGCGTTAATTCCTAAGAATTTCATTTTTTATATTACTATCATAAATTGATTTTTTTTTATTTTTGGGGGAATAGTTTGTTGTTAAGTGTATAAAACTGTTACTGATTTTTACGTATTGATGTTGTATGCTGGAAATTTACTGTATTTGTTTATCAGTTTTAATAGTTTTTTTTGTGATGCCTTTAGGGGTTTCTATATGTAAGATTATGTCATCAGCAAACTGTAACAATTGTACTAAAATATAACACATTTAAGTTCTATCAACCATTAAATAAATTTGCACAGATTACCTGACAGCTACTGTTATCTCTGGTATTTATCTAGAGGGACTTTTGCCCAGATGTCCATATTTCCCTGGTTCTCAGTCTACCCACAAGGCTTCTAAGAAGCATTGCATCCTCCCTTGCTCTAATAATCTGTTTTGAAGCACTGTATTAGAGGGCTAATAAATTTGTGCCTGTCACTGTGGTAATACAGTTGAGGCAAATTAATAACATTTGGCATAAAGTATGTTTAAGATAATCAAAAAGGAGCAACATTTAGTCTCTCATCTATCACCGAACTAGAGTAGATTTCCAACAAGTATCTAGGTTGTAAAATTGTTTTAGGAAACTATGATCACTACCTTTAGGTTCTTTTTTTTTTTTCATCCAAATGATTTGTGTTCAAATGCCCTTTCAATATTCACTTTCATGGCAGCTAAAATGCTGTCACAGTGTTCTCAAGATGCTGTCAATGCTACTCTGTAGTAAATAACATTATAATGTCAATGCATGACTAAGGAAGTGACATGATGTCAAGGATGCACTCAGTGTGGTTGTATCATAAATTCAATGGAAAATGCATATTTATGGAGACCTTTGTAGGATGTCAAAAGATAATAATGCAGATGTTACATTACTGAGAAAAAAAATCTGAGAAACTTTGTTAAAGATGATGGAAATTCTACTGAGTAAAGGGAATTTCAAGTCTTGGCAGTCAAAGTGCCTTCAGATTTCTAGGTGTTTTTATATCTCCCGTGACAACTCTGAGGACTATACTCGCCCCTCTCCAGTCTGCCACCCAACCCAGTTGCCAAAGCTTGATGTCCTGGGTCCTGAGAGGGTCAAGAGACATAGATTACAACCTGTTTCACCCTTGAATTACTGATAGCACTGGATAATTTCTATTTAAACAAAAGAAAGAGATCCTTCTGCGGCCGTAATTGCAAGCCCTGCTCCCTTTGAAGATTCTTCTTCTTCTACTATGCTTTGCACCAAAATGAGAAGAGTGGAATTGAGGTTTTGGAACTACCACGGCCTGCAGGTGAAGAGAGGGGTGTGTCTAAATCCAGTTAATGCCTGAATTTATTTTATTAGGAAATATGCCATTTGGTTTATTAAAATATCAGTGCTACTAGGCAGATAACAAATGAAAGCTTCTCTTCTGGTGTCTTCTTTTCCCACCTGCATCCCTTTAAACATTCCCTCAAACCACGACGGGAGTTAAAATTATTTTCCTTCTCCTTACTTTTACTGCAATCTCATTTTATCTCCTTTCTCCATTGATGTGACTGACCTTGTATTGTTATGATTCTGCTCTTTTTTCCTCAAGTTGGTGGGATAAGAGGATAGAGAGAAATGGGTTCTATTTTTTAAATGGAATCATTTTCCATTAATCAATTAAACAATTATTTTTAGCTATAGGTAAAATGTTAGCATTGGTACTAATACCAACATGACAGACGCTCTCAGTGCTCTGAACTGTCTGGTGGAGAAGTGAGAATGCCAACTAATAATTACAAGGTGACGAATACTAATGTAGACCTGGATATTATGAAAGCAAAATGGGGCAGATGCTAATGGAACCTAGGGATCATTTATTATCATTTTCCAGTCAAAGTTATTTTAATTGCACAGAAAGGGAAGTTTTACTCTAGACCATTCTTCAACGGCTTCTATTAGAGCTTCTATTAGATTGATGGAAATAGAACCCAAGGGTAAGATAAGTTGTCTGGGTTTCTAATAACTCGAAGCTAGACAGCCACCAGGCTTCTAGGCTCACCATTCATGTACGATGATATCTCTATGTCTACTCCTTTCTCTTATTTAGCCACCTTTCTTTGCTTTCTTTTCTTCTGCAAAGCTCTACAAGGGTATTATTGCTTATAGGACCTTATTATCCTTTCAACACCTGGGCTACACCACCTGTGGACTCCCTTTGTAGTTCTCGGTGGAAATTCCTGATGCAAAGCAAAGAGAGAATGATTGCAATTTCCTCAATAAGTCGTTGTTTTTTTTGTTTTTGGCTGGGGATGGGGGTGGAAGGGTAAAAGCCCTATATGTCATTATCTAGTTTATGCTTTGTTTCTACTGGAATCAAATTTAAATTGGAAAAGTATTGAGTGTGGGGCTGGGCATGGTGGCTCACACCTGTAATCCCAGCACTTTGGGAGGCCAAGGCAGTCGGATCACCTGAGGTCAGGAGTTCGAGATCAGCCTGGCCAACATGGTGAAACCCCGTCTCTACTAAAAATACAAAAATTACTCCAGCCTAGGTGGCAGAGCGAGACTCCATCTCAAGAAATAAAAGAAAAGAAATTACTGGGTATGGGAGAACATTACTAATATGTCTCATATACCTCATTCCCTTTTAAAGCTATACAGGTTTCTAATTTTCTTCTCTATTTTATAACGGAATGAAATTAGTTCCTTAAAATATGAGATGAACAGGTGTTGTCAGTGGGGAGGGTGACAGGGGGGAAGTCCAGTAGAGATAAGGTCTACAAGGAAGCACCAAGGTTGGGGAAGACTAAACATTTGGGGTCACTGGGTACCTAGTTATTCTGAGGTGAGAAGAAAACCAGAAAAATAAACAATATCTAGGCTACCAAAAAGTTGAAGAGATATTCAAAGGGAAAAGACAGAAAACAGTAATACTAACCTTTACCCAGCACTTCTCTGAACAATGTAAGAATAATGATTTTCCTTGATTAGATTGTTACTCTGATTATAAAGTCATTAATTTATTCCCAATCTAGTTGACAGAATTTTTGGGTTTCTTACTAAAAAGTGAACTTTAAATCCTGGAAGGGATCATGTCAATGTATGCTCTTGTTTGCCAGAAGGGTAGTGGAGTGTCGAGCAATCAGAGAAAATTGATCCCACTTATATGGCAGATTTGTTACATCATCTTATGAATAGATATATGTGAATTCATTTATCATAAGAATTATATTTTACATACGCATATTACAAGGAGTATGGAGATGGTAAAGAACTACTGATGGTTACCTGATGAAGAGCAAGTAAAATAACAGAAAAAATTCAGGTACAGCAAGGCCAACATTTTTGGAAACCTGCTAGTTTCTTCCTCTCTTCTTTCCTTCTTCCCTCCCTTCCTCATCATATTCCAAGCACTATTTTAGGAGGGTTAGCACAAGCCTAAGGTATAAAAAAGAAGTAATAATAAAGAGTGGAACATAAGCAAAATGATAACCTATGATAGCATTGTAAGGTAGAACCAAGAATGGGATTTAAAATGTAAAAACTAATGTGCCACATGTTTGCTACAAGTGAGCCATGATTTTAATGGCTGTGATCACATTAGAAAAAACATGGTCAATTATTTCTCTAATGGAACTGGAGTGTCCCTCCCTGCCATTTGTGACTTAAGATTGCCCGATGATGCCATGGTCACTTCTGGTATCAAACACGTGTCCCAGCAAGTTTGTTCAGGATAAGGGATGTCTTCCATCCTGTGGCTGCTGTTTCTCTTTCAAGCCAGTTTGACTATAAAGTGAAACTCACCACCTTCCTCACCAAAATACTCTCTCCATGAGGCATTTGAGTTTAGAAGATTTTACTGAGGAATTAAGAAGACTGCAGAGTATTTATTGTGTAACAATATATCATCAACCTGACGACTGTTAAATTCCTCTAATTTTGGAATATTTTTTGTGCCAACTTTATTCTAACAGTACTCAGTCTTATATTATCTCAATGGCTCCTCTATCCATTTCCCTCCTTTTTTTCCATTTATTCCCCTCCCACATCCCCTAATTCAAAACAAAACAAAACAAAACAACAACAACAGAAAACCTCAGAACAATTTAGCTTTCTTTTCTAGTACATTGGCAAGGGGCTTAGGTTTTTTGCTATGTTATTCTGATCGCTTACCCCAGAGAGATATTTAAGGTATTTCCCAAAACATGTACAATTCCCAATTAAGAGATTTCTAGGGCTGACTAAAAAAAAATAAAATGTCACTGCATTCTAGATTTTTATCAGAAAAAAAACTTATTCTTAGATGTACAACTACTCTTGACAATGAGAACACATAGCAACAGACTCACAGTTCATCCGCAGCCTAGAGCAGAGCTGTAGAGCTACAGCCAATTTGCAGCTGTAATTTGTAATGTGAGTAAAAATAAATCTTTTTATAAAGTCACTGAAATTTTAGAGTTGTTTGTGAAATTGCATTACCGCAGTGAAAGCTGACTCACATGGTGCTATGCATTCTCAATTTGACAAATATGCGTTCATAAAGACCAAATAAAATATATGTAGAACTATGGTCTTTATGTAGCTGCAGGTTAGCAAAATATTTTTAAAATAGGATGTGTTTAATTATTATTGTGCATGCCTCAGTTTTCCTTTATAGGCTAGTGTTGTTCATGTAAGTATAAAGATATCTTAAAAACCATTTTATGTTTGTTTTCTAAAATTTATTTTTGTCTCATTTCAGAAAAATATATTAATTATGCCATTTTAATAAATATTTTAGCATAATTTATATTTAATCGATTGAAATGACAAAATATGTACCTGTGTTTTTGAGTTTTCAATTATTACACTTGGGGACCATTTCAAATTTAGTCTTGGTCATACATCTTTGCAATTCAAACTTAAAATGACTACTGTGTGACTGGCCCCATAACAGATATTGCTGAGTTCTTTGCAATGTTGAACAAGAATCAGCCTGTGCGAGACCTCTATTTTTCCTGAGTCATCTTTACTCAGCAATTCCCCATTTCATTTTTCTAATTTTGTTTTAACATTTTCATATAGTAAAAATAACTTTAAAAAATCTTGGTATGCATTTCTGTGAATTTTAAAACATGTAACCATGCATTATCAGGATGCAAAACTGTTAGCCCAAAGAAACTTCCCCATCATACCCCTTTATACTTGCACCCCATTTTCCACCCTCCCACCAACACAAATCTTTGGCAAAGGTGGATTTGTTCTTTGTCTTTATATTTTCCATTTCAGGAATATTATATAATAATATGGCATGTAATATTTGAGATTGGCTTTTATCATTTAGCACCTGCTTTTGAAATGTATCAGGCTGTTGTATTAATATTTCATTTCTTTCCATTTCTGAGTAATATCCTATTGTATGGTTGTACTAGTGTTTATCTCTTTACCTGCTGAAGGACATTTGAGTTCTTCCCAGTTTTGAACTATTACAAGTAAAGCTTCTTTGAAAATTTGTTTTTGAGATTTTTGTCTGAAGATTTATCTAGGATAAATATCTAAGAGATACATCACTGGGCCATATAATAAGAACTAACTTATGAAAGAATTCCAAATCATTTTCCAGAGTGTCTATAACATTTTATGTTCCTATCAGCAACAGATGAGCAATCCAGTTGCTCTGCATCCTCCCCAGTGCTTGATATTGTTCATATTTTTAAATTGCAGCCATTCTAATAGATGAGTAGTGATATCTTATTATGGTTTTAATTTGTGTTTTCCTAATGACTAATGATGTTAAATATCTTTTTATCTGATTTACTCATCTTGTATTTTCTTAGGTGAAGTTTTTGTTCAAGACTTTGCACAGTGATTAATTTGGCTTTTTATTATTGCATTTTGAACATTCTTTATGTATACTGGAGGGAAGTTCTTGTCAAATATCTTCTCCCAGTGTAAAGTTTGTTATCTCTTTACAGAATATTTTAAAGAGAAAAAGTTTTAAGTTTGCTAAAGTCCAATTAATTCATATTTTTGACATTTTTACTTTTATGTTATCGTGTCTCAGAACTCCTCACTCATATAATCTCCTGTCATGAAGGTTTTCTCTTACATTTTCCTCTAAATGTTTTATAGTTTTCTGTTTTATATTTAGAGCAATCATTCATTTTGAGTTAATTCTAATAAAAGTAGCAGGTTTGGTTTGAGATTCATTTTTTTTTAACTTATAGCTGATCGGTTGATCCAACACTATTGATTGAAAAGATGAGCCTTTATTTTTTGAATTTCTTTTATGTGTTGATCAAAAACCAAATGACCATATGTGTGTGGGTTTATTTCTGAACTCTATATTCTGTTACTTTGATCTACATATATATCCTTTCACCAATATCACACAATATTAATATAGCTTTAGAGTGATTCTTAGAATTTGGTAGTATTACTCATTTAAACAAAATTTATTTTTGTCAAAATGTGTTAGCTACTTTAGTTCTTTTATTTTTCAGATTTATCTAACTTTACCTGTGTAGTTCCTGTACTGAAATAGATTTTAGAACCAATTGTCTACATACACATAAAATATGCTCAAAGTTTGATTGGTATTGGATGAAGTCTATAGATCAATTTATGAAAAAGATTTGGAATATAGACTTATGGATAAGTCACATGATTCATATTTTGTGTTTCTATTAATGAACATGGAATGCTTCTCATTTTATTTAGAGCTCTTTAAAATTTTCTTTCATCAGTGTTTTATAGTTTTCAGCATAGGTATCCTGTACATGTTTTGTTAGATTTGTATCTAAGAATTTATTTGATATCAAAACTATTTTAAGTGGTATATTTATTGCAATTTCCAATTTTACAGTTCTGGTATATTTGTATAGCCACTACTTCTTTTTATTTGTGTAACATAAAATAGCTTTTCTACATTATTTTATTCTTTCAACCTCTCCATTTAATTTTACTTCGAATGAGTTTCTTGAAAACTCACATAATTGGGTCATATTTTTAATTTATTCCTAAAATATCTATCTTTTAATTGGTGTGATGAAACCAGTTACATTTATTATCACTGATAATGCTTGAATTTGGGTACACATTTTCTTTGTTTTCTATTTGTTGTCTCTGTTTCTAGTCCACCTACCCTTTCATCTTTCTTTTGGGTTATTTGTACATGATTTATTATCTCATTTTAATTTAGCTATAGTAATTTTGACTATATTTAATTGAATGTTTTTAGTGTTTTCTCAAGGAATTACAAAATATATATATTATTGTACTCAGTCTATTTAGAATCATGATTTTAGCACCTCAATTTGAATGTAGAAATCTTACCACCATATAAATCGTCTTTAAATCTTATGCTATAGTTGTCATATATTACATGTGCATACATTAAAATAATTTCAGAAATTTTATAATTGTTGCCCTCAACTTTTAACCATATTTTAAAGAACTCAAGAGAATAAAACTATTATATTATATTTATCTATATTTTTACCAATTGATACTACAGGTTTCTTTCTGGTATTATTTATCTGCTGTCCAAACAACTTTCTTTAACAATTATTTTAGAGCAGGCCTACTGTCTATTCCTTTGGAAACAGATCATAAACTGGGAATTTGAATACTTAAAAGAGAAAAGAAAATCCCTGTAGATTACATATGTATGAAAAATCACCTAAAATGTGTTTGGCACATAGTTGTTGCTCCAAAGCTCAGTCCGAATAGGGGATAGCATTTTTAAATTGATTGAACCTATGCTGCTTCATTTACATTCCAAAATATAGACACAATTAATGATGATTTCATGAGGAAAAATAATAACAAATAAATCAAGAGCAAAAACCAAATACATCTATAGCATAGTTTTGCATAGCATTCTTAGTTTTTTAAAAACGGTAACTCCTTAGATATTTTTTCTTCCAATAAAATCCCAAAGTAAAAGTTGCTAAATATTTTTAAATTGGATTTCTCAATATTACATTCGTGCTATCTGTATCACAGTAAATGTATCGAAGAGTTGGAGGCCACATTGAAATTTGCAAATTATTTCCTGTTATGTAGATATTTTTATTTTGCATAACTTATTCCAATTTTCTCATTCCTAGGTTGGGGTCATACTAAAACTCTAGAGAGCAGACTCCTCAGAGTTAATGTTGAAATGAAAGATTGAACTAGAGCTCTTTTGCCCTGCTGGGAAGGCTCCTCAGTTGAATGTTGTTTCCCAGGGGTCCTAAAGAAAGAACTAATCAACTGCATGTTTCCTAAGGGGTAAAAGCAGCCGGGGCAAAATTTTAGGAGACAGATCATTAAAGTGCCATGTTGTGAATTCCACTTTTATATCTGATAAGCTGCTTGATTAGGTAGCCAAGGTAGATATTGTATAAACATCTTTTAAAATATCTTTTACAGAACAGTTATCAGTTTCTTGTCTCAGAGGATTATCCTGAATAACACATACTTCAAACTTAAGAAACCAAATTACTATATTAAATTAGTTCTTTATTACTAAAAATACCTTGAATAAAGTTACTTACCATGATAAGCATATGTTTTCTCGTTCACTGAACTAGGAAATGATAGTAATGCTTTTCTCAGAGGGTTGTCATGATGATTAAATGAGGGAAAATATATAAAATCTTAGAATGGTGCCTGACACATACCAAGCCCTCCAACTAATGTTTATTATTATTATTATTTTGTTGCTATATATGACATTTTCAATAGTTTTGAGGTATATAGGAGGTAGTATTATAGTTTTACATTTTGTTAGAAATACTGACTCACAGTAAGAGACTAAAACACACTGCAATTTATTTGTGATTAGATCAGAAAGTAAATATCAATATTAGATAAAGATTCCAAAAATGTTCCATTTAATAGTTTATCAGTCAGGCTGTGTGTCATATAGATACATGTACATACAAAAAAATCATAGAATGACCTATATAGTTTTTACTTAATTTAAATATTATGTAGACAAACAGTTAAACTACACTTAGTAATTAGCAATTATATGTCAGCTTTCCCTTCTAAAAACCTCTTTATTAGTGATTAAGTTGATCACATTCTCAGAGCCAAAACTAGCCCTCAGGATAATAGGATATTCTAGAACAAGAAGATAATATCATCTATGTTTGTTAGGGTTAAATAATGAACTCCTCCACTCATAGAGTCACATGGAACTTCAGGTATTTTGTAAACTCATTCACTTCAAGGTGTTAATAGTTTGTTATCTCCAAGTATATTTTCTTCCCCATCAGATGATATTGAAGCATAATTTCCGTAGAATAAAATGCATGGACTTCATATTTATACTTCAATGAGTTTTGACAAATGTATAAAACTATGTAACCTCTTCAAGATATCAAATATTTCCATTATCCCAAAAGACCCCTCCTATCTTTTTTTTTTTTTTTGGTCACTCTCCCCTACACCCTATCTCAAGCACACACTGATCTGCTTTCACTCACTGTTTATTAGTTTTATGGGTTCTAAAATTCTATGTAAGTAGAATAATACTGTGTCTGGTTTCTTTTACCCAAAACATTATTTTGAGATTCATCCGTGCTATTATGTGCATTAGTATTCTTTTTGTTTTGTTTGTTTTGATGTAGTTTGGTTTGATTCTATTGTATCTTTTGGTATGAATTGACTAGGTTTAGTTTACCTATTCATATTTTGAATTTGAATTGTTTTTGTTTGGGACTCCTATGAATAAAATTGGTATGGATACTCATTTACAAGTCTTCGTGTATACCTACTTCTCACTACCTTGGACAAATATGAAGAAGTGGAATAGCTAGGTCACGTAGTAAGTGTATGATCACATTTGTAGAAAATGAGCTCCCAAAGTAGTTGCAACAATTTTCCTTCTTACTAACACTATAGAGAATATTTTCTCCTGGCTATGGCTTTCCTTTTTATGTTTTATTGTTGTGTTTTTCATATATTTTTATTAACATTATTTATAGTTGACAAGTCACAATTGTATACATTTATTAGATACAATGTGATGTTTTGATTTATGTATACCAAGTGAAATGATTAAATGAAATTAATTAACATGTTGATCATCTCACTAATCTATCTTGGTATATTTTGAAGAGCCAAAATTTTTAAACTTGAAATTATCCAATTTATTGATTTGTCTTTCTTTCTTTTGTACTTTTTGTCTACCTGAAGGTTGTGAAAATATACCTTTACTAAGTGCCTGTGGGAGTGTCTGGCAACTTCTTGTCATTCTCTTTAGAACATGCAGATAACTTGTGACCCCTGCCCTAAGCTTTTGTTCTTGGCAGAAATTCTGTGATGGCATAAAAATTCCCACTCAGCATTTTACCACCTAGTTTATAAGATAAATTTGCCAAAGAGACTGAAAACTATTTCTCTACATTTGCCTCTTATTATTTTTATTCACAGAAAGTTGTATCCTCTTCTATAATACTATGCTCTTCTACATTAAGTGATGGTTTGCTTAATATTTTTTATTTTACTATGACAACATATACTTTCTTTTATTTTATGAAACAGGGTCTCACTCTGTAGCCCGGGCTGGAGTGCAATGACACAATATCGGTATCTTAGCTTACTGCAACGTCCGCCTCCTGGGCTCAAGTGAACCTCTCACGTCAGCTTCCCCAGTAGCTGGGACTACAGGTGTGCACCGTCATGCCTGGCGAATTTTGAAATTTTTTATAGAGACAGGGTCTCCTTATATTCCCCAGGCTGGTCTCAAACTCCTGAGCTAAAGTGATCCTTCTGCCTCTGCCTCGTGAAATGCTGGGATTATAGGTGTGAGCCGCCCCACCTGGCCTGTATTTTCAATATTAGCAACAACAAAGTTTCAATATTAGTACAAACAAAATTTTAATGTTGATAAAAAGTTTATCACAAAATGTCTGAAAGGTTCGTTTTCATGACTGAGACTAAACGTACTGTTTGGAATTAACTGGACATGCTCTACTGACTGGACCTTAGGAACCTCCAGAAGGAATAGTTAAAAGAATACAAGTCTAGTCTGATGGACCGCATACTAGTTTCATATCTCCAACCCATTATGTGATCTGTCAGTTTTATCCTATGTAAAGTGACCTTTGATGTTGCTTTCAGTTTTCAGTACTATGATTTTGAGTTTATCGAGGTTAATTTTGCTTTTGTAAATAAATAAATATTCCCAATGCATTTGAAAATTAAACAATCTTGTCTCTCAGTAGTATAAGCTTCACCATCAGTCTATCCTGGACTGTGAGGTCTTTTTTAAGACAAATTCTCATGGATCTTTTCATAAATACGACCAGCACAGTGTCTGGGAGCATAATGGTACAAAATGCCTGTTTATTAAACAGTGAATAAATAAATACATTTTATTTCCAATGAAACCCTGACATTTTCACGTTGTTTGCTCTAAGGCATTATATTAGTAATTTCCTCTACTATAAGTGAACAGATTTATAAATGTATCATTGATATCTTCTTGCCAATGGTTTAATAATCTATAAAGAATACCAAGTCCATTTCCTACTGAGTTCACATATTTGATATGTAGAACAGTGTATTTGGGTTTTATGCTAATATGCCCTAGTAGCAAAGAGTGTGGTGGTAATATATGTGTGTTAATAATCATGTATGAATAAGTGTTTATTTTAATTCTATGCCCCTAGAATTATTTTTTCTGTAAGTTTGGCCTTTTTCATTGAGCTTGTAAGCATTTTAGAAATCTTCTGTTACATGAAAATGGATTGTGACATTTGCTTTTTTTCTCCTTTGAGTGATTCTAAACTGCTGCAATTTACTATTCCTTTGTTAGATTGTGTAGCCTCTGTCATTTCCTTCTGGTTCGTAAAAGTTTATTTCTAGATATTATGCTCCAGTGGAGAAATAGATATACGGTGTTTCCAGAAAGAAGTCCTCTGTGACCTACACAATTCAGTAAAAAAATCTATTTCAGGATTTATAACAACTTTGTATAGAAGAATCCATAACTTTAACTTGATTCTAATAATAAACACTTAGTTTTGATGAGGAAACTTCCATTTATTGCATTTTCCAAAAGAATAACATTAGATAAGCTATTTACTCCAAGGTATATAATGGAGTCATTCTAAGCATTAGAGTCAAAACACATTCATTGATCTTGAAAGTTGGCCCAAGGCACCTCCTTGAAACTACCATAAACCCCATTTGTGTTTATTTTTATAGTTCATCTTGGCAGAATTTTTCTAAAAGTCAAAATAAAATGTGATTGGCATTCAATCTGGTTATCGTCTTTTGAGCTTGAGGCTAAACTGCTTTTAACCTTGGGAGGGGAGCTCAAATCCTTGACATGTCTCAGTTTGTGAAGAGTCCAGCATTTCCAGAACTCCAACAAGGTCATCACTTCAAAGCTTCCACTGGCAACTATTAAACACTGAAGTTATTAAAAGATCTTACTGTATATACTGTGTCTTTTTTGTCCAGCATTTTATTATATTAGAAACTTCCATTGTAATTTCATATTACATCATTACAAGAGGGGCTTCTTTGTGTACATTAACCCCATATTCAATAAAAAAATTCTTAAATGGCTCCATATTCCCTGTTCCAGCCTGAGACATGATTCATTATAGCATCTTTAAACAGGACTCTCATATCAGGCACAGATGGCTTATTGATTTAAAGATGGTCTCTGGAGGAAGAACTATATTTTCATGCATAAAAATATAGCACCTGGGAATTCTGTGGTGTTTTAGGTTAATATTCCTTCCCAAGATAAAATATAGGCTGTCACCAAAATGATTATTTTAAAAATTAAGGGACAAATGCTATACAAATTTTGGAAAAGATTGCAATAAGTGGAAACTTGCCTTAATAGAAACATAAAATATTATAAAGAAAAAATGTGTTGTTCAATATGTGTAGGACTGAATGAACAATCTAATGAGAGAGTTCTGAAAACAGTATGGAGTTTCCTCTAAAAATTTAAAAAATAAATAAATAAAATAATTAAAAAAGGAACATATGATCAATCTCATTTCTTGGCATATATCCAAAGAAAATAAAATTCATATCTCAAAGAGATATCTGTACCACCTGTTTATTTCAGCATTATTCACATTAGCAAAGATGTCTGAACAATCTAAGTGTCCATCAACAAATAAAAATTGGAGATATATCTAGACATAGGTATTTATAAATATAGATATACATACAATGGAATTTTATTCAGTCATAGACAAGAAATAAAATCCTGCCATTTGTGACAACATGGATAAACCTGGAGGACATTAGATTAATAGAAATAACCCAGACAGAGAAAGGGAAACTGTATAATCTCACATACATGTGGAATCTAAAAAGAGTTCAACTCACGGAAACAGAGTAGAATGGTGGCTCCCAAGGGTTTGGGGGTAAGATTGGGAGCCAGATGTGACAGATAATGAGTTTCAGGAGACAATTCTCCATAGCATTTCCGTGTCAGCTTTCTGGACTATCTTGTCAAGGATGTTTGTATAACAAGCAGCTTTGGAAAATGGAGAGATGATTTCCCTTCAGGGAAGAGGGCAGATATGATTCCTGACCATAATAATAAAGATAACATCATCCTCAAAGACAAAGATCAGTTGGGTTTGCTAGTAGCTCCTTTAATAACACTAGGATTTTCTAAGTTTGGAGTTTCTCAGCTGTGATACAAACTCACTGTGTGTGCGGTTTTCAACTGGACCACTCCACGTGGCCCCTGTTGTGTTGGGAAGGCAAGGGCCAAAAATGTGAACACGAAGCTCATGCTGCTTCCCTTGATATAAGAAACAACAGTTCTTCCCTCTAACTCAGGAGTCTAATGTCTCCTGTTGACATGAAGGTTTGCATGAAACATGACTTCAGTTACGTTGAAAGTATGGTAATTTTCAGACCCTTCAGAGTTATTTAAAAGGAAGACAAAGTCCAAGAGAACACTGTAATAATCATCACTCATGACAAGAAGGTTTTTTTTTTTTTTAATTTGTGTATGTGTGGGAAGCAGATTTATAGTGAAGCCATTAACTGGGCTAGAGAGCGCAGAAATAAGAACTGATTGCAGGGAAATGTAAAGCTAAATTGGGGCTTGTGAAATTTAGAATGTCAGGAAAATAATTAGGAAACTCTAGATGTTGGGCATTTTTGAGTGTGTAAGAATTGTCTGAAATATCATCTCACCGCAGATAAAATGCCTTATACCCAAAGACAGACAATAACAAATGCTGGCAAAGATATGGGGAAAAGAGATCCCTCATACTCTGTTGGTGGGAAAGTAAATTAGTACAACCACTATGGAGAATGGTTTGGAGGTTCCTCAAAAAACAAAAAAATATGCTAATAAATGATCCAGCAATCCTGTTGCTGGGTTTATACCTCAAATAATGGAAATCAACAGAGGAGATATACCTGCACTCCCATGTCTGTTGCATCACTGTTCATATTGGCCAAGATTTGGAAGCAACCTTAAGTGTCCATCAACAGATGAATGGATCAAGAAAATTGTGCTATTTGTACACTATGAAGTACTATTCAGGCATAAAAAAATAAGATTTGGTCATTTGCAACAAGATGGATGGAAATGGAGGTCATTATGTTAAGTAAAATAAACCAGACACAGAAAGATAAACATTGCATGTTCTCATTTATTTGTGTATCTAAACATCAAAACAATTGAGCTCATAGAGATAGAGAATTGAAGGATGGTCACCAGAGACTAGGATGGGTACTGGGGTGAGGGCAGGGGTGAAGTGGGGAAGGTTAATGGGTACAAAAAATAGTTAGAAGAATGAATAAGACCTGGTATTTAATAGCACAACAGGATAACTATAGTCAAATATAATTTAATTATACATTTACAGATAACTAAAAAGGTATAATTGGATTGTTTGTAACACAAAGGATAAAGCTTGAAGGGGATGAACTGCATAATTTTTCATGATGTGATTATTATGTATTGCATACCTGTATCAAAATATCTTATTTACTCCCAAATTATATAAACCTACTATCTATCCATGAAAATTAAAAATTAAAACAATATTTTAAAAGAATCTTCTATATAGAGGTAGTGTGTTAATTCATGAAAGTAAATGCAATCCTAAAATCGCGTTATGAGAATGTACTCCTTCCTCTAGAGTAAACTTAGCTTAGTTTCTATAATAAGTATCTGCAACTACTTTGCCCTTTTAAGGGTATAACTTCACTATTTAATATTTTCATAATTAATTTTTATTATAAAATTAAGGTTTTTGTTAATAGCCAGTATATAGCTACTTTTCAACACTTCTCAATTTTACCTTCTTGTCATCTCTCAAATATATCTCTTTCTATTGATTTGCACTGCTCTACCATCGAATTAGTCCATAACTGCTTCTCATTCTGACAAACCTCTAATTATCCCCTTGTGTTTGATCTCTACTCCTGTCTCCTCTCTCAAATCAGGATCAACTTCATTATTTTAGAAGACTAATGATTTAAAATACAGTTTTGACCATTTTATCCTTGTTTGCACAACCTTTTGAATTTTTCTTATTACCTACTGCATAAAACCTAACTTAAATGCATAATCAAGGGTCTCAAAAATGTCCTCTTCTATAGTTTTCTTTCAGATTTTTGACTTGATTTATTGCATGTGGTTTGTCTCTGAGATTTATGTGAGAATTTTTCTTATGCATTTCACTTTATAACATGGATCTTTATTCTTATTTATTTTTTATTATTTATTGAGATCTCAATTTATTCTGTCATGTTACGGGCTCCTAAAAGTTAAATAACTTTATTAAACTTTATATATATCAAGTTCCTATTATTGTGTCTTACACCTGTTAGGCACATAGCAAAATTTACATGCTGGATAAAAACATCCAGTTATACATTAATGACTATATGTAGACATTAAAAGACACCCAATTGCCCTTATTAATTTAACAGTTCAATCTTATTGTTTACTATTTATGTCTCAATTAATATACAACAATCTACAATACATATTTATGTATTTATATTTTGGCATTACAACCCCATTGATTTTCAATATACTCTGACCCTAATGGGCTAACACGATTGCCTAAGTCAATATTTTGTTGCTTAAACCAAAAATAAGAAAAATGGAGAAATATGTCAAGTTTATTTTAAATTAAATTAAGGAGAAAAGACAGAACTATCGCAATAGTTTATATTTTAATTAGATGGGAAAAAGCCATAATGAAGAAATTAAGATACATGATTTAAATATGTGGAAATCTAGATAATCCATAAAGATTTCCAGAGTACTTCTGCTTACTGTGTCCAGGGGCTGCCACACAATTTAATTTGCAGAGGCAAATTGATGAGACTGTCCAAACAGTATATGACATGCTGTGTTGCTTCACCACACTTTTTTCAAAGCAATTCACAAGGGTGTGTCTCTAACTATGCCTTTAAGCCTCAAATTGATTACATAAATCTTGGAGGAAGCTTGAGTAGACATTGAGTACAATGGATAAATCATGAAAATTTTCTGACATATAAAATAAACATTCAGCAGTTTTGAAAGACATTAGAGACTTTTAATTACAAGTTAGAAGTGTCTGATTATACAATAACTATTATTAATGGGACCATTACTGGGTTTCAGGGTTTTTAAATAAATATTCTATAATTGTCAAAAAAATATGCAAAGAAATAGTTACTGGTCCCATTTTACAAATATAGAAACTGTGGCTCAAAATCCATTTGCAGCAACATGGATAAAACTGAAGGATATTATGTTAAGTGAAATAAGCCAGACACAGACAGACAAGTATTACATGTCCATACTCATATGTGGAGGCTAAAAACATTGCTCTCATGAAAGGGGATAGTAGACTGATGGTTACCAGAAGCTGGAAAGGGTAAAGTGGGGGGTGGGTGGATGAAGAGAGACTGGTTAACGGGTGCAAAAATAAGATTAGAAGGAATAACCTGTAGTGTTTGATACTGTATAATATACAATAAATTATATTTACGGATACCACAGTAGCATGACAATAATTAACAATATTGCACATTTCAAAATTGCTAGAAGATTAGGAATGTTACTAACACAAACAAATAGTAAATGTTTGAAGTAATGAATATTGTAATTACCCTGATTTAATCATTACACATTATACACATGTGTCAACATATTATATTATATATACAAATTATATGTTGTATATCAAAATATATTATTACATGTGCCCCCCAAAAATGTATGATTATTATATATCAATAAAAAAAGGCTAAGTAATTTATCAAAGATCACATTGTTAGGAAGTATTCAGATCAAGCTTTGAACTGCTATCTCCTAGGCTTTATTCGTTTTGACTTTAAGCTTGAACAGAAATGGTGAAAAGGTATTTCACATTCATGAAATCACAAATGGGAGCAGGAGTCTTGTCAAGAGGTAAACCTGAAAGCTTCATAATTTTATTTAGTTAGGGGTTGGTGTACATTTCAAGCCAGGACATGCTCCTTAGAAAAGTGTAAGTTTCGATAGAATAGGAGAAAAACATGTAAATACAATAGATAAAGAGTAAGGTGATTTGTGGTAGAACTAATTTACAATAAGATGTAAATGACTGATAGAATAAAATTAAGTCTAATTAAAATACTACAGGAAAATTTGCCTTTTAAAATTATTTACCTTAATCTAAATCAATGCTATGAAATATTGAATTTACAGATTGATCATTTTTCTCTCTCATTTTTTTCTTAGAAATAATCTTTTAAAATCAGTTATCTATTTCTTTTTGATAATGCCACCTCTGTAGTACATATTTAATATTCCACATGTAATTACCTATTTGACTTCTAAATTTAACATACTTTATGACACAGACTTTGAACAATCTTCAACTAATTTTTAATCATTCCACTAAAATGATTTAAAACAAAGAGCTATTTAAAACAGTAAAACTGAATTTATTTTTAAATTAATTTTATGATTAAAATATTTGTAGCCAATGATTGCGTCCCTGTGCTGTCACTCTTCAAACCATAGTAAATTTTTATGGTAGTATCTTTTCTCTCAAAAGATCTTTAAAACACTCTTGTGGATTCAGAATCTTTCTATCAAACATGAGGAATACATTTTCTAAAGGAGGTGGATAATTACTACTCATCATGTCTGATGAGGAAAGTTCTTAGTGTATTGGATGTATCATTTGGCTTGTCTAAAGCAGTGACTGTATCTATAAATATTGCTGAGATATCTGGCTTATTCGTGTCCAAGAGCACTTTTAATTAGCACATTGACTTTTTAAAAGGTATTTCACATTCATGAAATCACATTTAATCTCATTTCTGGTGTCTAAGTTCTTGTCTTCTTACATTTCTCTCTTGTTGGTCAGCATGCAATCTTGACCTTCAAAGAAGGCAGTAAGAATAATCAATGTTGAAGTTCGCTGATAGTTTACACCAGGCAAGAACCCCTTTTTAAACTTCATTCCTGTCTCACTTAGAACTAAATCTGCTACATATCAGTCATTTCAAATAGGCCTTTAAGAGGTTTTCTCCAAGTATCAAGTTTATTTATTTATTTATTTATTATTTTATTTTATTTTTATTTTTATTTTATTTTATTATTATTGTACTTTAAGTTTTAGGGTACATGTGCACAATGTGCAGGTTAGTTACATATGTATACATGTGCCATGCTGGTGTGCTGCACCCATTAACTCGTCATTTAGCATTAGGTATATCTTCTAAAGCTATCCCTCCCCACTCCCCCAACCCCACAACAGTCCCCAGAGTGTGATGTTCCCCCTGTGTCTCTATGGGCTTTTAGTACTCCTGTGATTTGATCACATGTCATAATCTCATTTCTCTCATAGGAAAAACAACTTGACTGCACTCTTACCATTCACATGTCCTTAAAAGCAATACTGAATTATCTTTTAAAACAATAGTAATAGGTATTGAATATAGCAGGAGGTACACTGGTGAGTACCTCATGTCGAGGGGAGTGGGACCAAAGTGAAATATATGAAAAGGTTTCTGTATTAAAATTAAGATTTTTCATTTTTGAAACACATATTTGTTAAACACCTTCTTTGATAGAGAGAGTATTGTATTTGAAAATAGAAAAATGAGAAAAAGTCTCTGTCTTCATGTGGTTTCTAGCAGTAAAGAAAGCATGTGTACATGTAGGTAATCCACAAGATGATGTGATTATTTCAGAAATCAGATATATAAGGCAGGCCATGAGAGTTCATGGAGGAAAAGAAGGGTCTTTTTGCTGATATATCCAAGAAAGACTTTGCAGTTACATTAAACGTAAATGTACTTTATGATATATCCATTGTACCCCTGGATATTTATCCAAGAAAAAGTGAAAACTGATATATACACTACTATTTACAGCAGCTATATCATCCAAGTCTAAAATTAGGGGAAAATTTTATTAACAGTAAGTAAATTAGGTACTATAAATAAACAATAAAAATAGCAAACTTTGCTGGTAAATGCAAACACATAGGGGAGTGCCAGAATTAATATGTTGAATAAAATAACCGAGAAAAAACATTACATATTGCAAGATTACATTTATATAAAAATGCAAAGAATTATGATGATAAAATTGCCAATAATTGTTGCCTAAATCAAGTGATAGACTGGGGTTGGAGAGCTGTTCTCTATCGTCAATTTGCTGATGGTTACAATGGTGTACACAGCTGTCAAAACTCATTGAATTGTCTACTTTAAATGGATGCATTATGTTGTGTATAATTCTACAATGAATTTGATAAAGTTTTAAAGAAAGATTTAAAACAAAAAATATTAAATTCCACTAATTCTTACATGGTGATCATTGCCATGGTTTCTCAACATAGAAACTGGTATATATATTAAAAAAAAAACTAATAAGAGTGTAGTTTTTGACATTTACGGTTGTTTGCTGGATAGTTTATGTTAAAAATAGGGATAATTTTTTTGTGCATTGTATTTTATTGTATTTTTACAGTATATTTATCTGTAGCTTTAAGAGTGTCAACTAGTAACTCATAGTGAATCAGTAAGTCTTATCATTAATATGATATTTTGTTAAGTTTAAGGTACAACTTTTAAAGTAATATTTCCCATTTAATATTACAAAAATGCCACAAGAATAATATGAGTAATACACTGACTATTAAAAAATAAATGAGCATGAAACCTAATAGTAATTTGTGAGACAAAATTTTGTTCTGTATTTGTTTATAGTTCAATAAAATATTTTTGAAAATAATTTAATATATTTAGAAATTTAACATAAAATAACTAAAATCATACAAACATGAAAAGTAAAAAATAAAATGTATTTATAAATAATAATTCCATTGATAGAAATTTAAGATGAAATGGGTTAAATATTGAGCATAAGGGACTCAATAGCGCAATAGTGACTTTTCTAATAGGAAATATGCTAAAATAAATTTAAATCATTGAAGGCTTTTTGTTATAAATCAAAAAAAATGAAGAAAACAGAGTTTAAGGTTGGGATTGATATGGAGGAACAGAAATGTATTCTCAATAAACTTACAGTCTTTCCCTAAATGACTTGAATACCTTCTATAGCCACTCATATTTTAACAATTTCTTATAATGGTCATAAGATTAGGAAAATGAGTGAGGGGCCCCTATAAAGTGAGAGTCCTAACTTATTTTAAACAGGAAGTTAATTTAATGAACTGAGATGATTTATCTTACGTGCTTTGTAAGCTCAGCACATGTCCTGAATATTAACATCAAAGTAGTGGTGTATGTTGATGTAACCTTCTGGAAGGTAAAGAAATAATGATGTTACATATATGAGTAAAATATTTAATATTCTATTACTCTATATTAAAACACGGTTATTATCCTCAGAAGAGAAATCTACAAGCTTATCCTTCTCTTTAAACTTCCTCATTGTTTTGATTAAACTGAACAACCTATTAAATAAATAATTCATATTCAATCACACCTTCTCTTCCAGATCATCATACTTTCCAGGAGATGGCACTCTAACACTTTGTTTTATAGTCCATATAGCAAATCTATAAGCCAAAGATTATTTTAGCAATGCATTATATAATATCGAGTGATTTAAACACTCTATGTCCATATATAATCTTCAATTATTGGTCTTGCATATTAAGATTATTAGTTAGTTATCCAGGCCTGTATTAAAAGTGTGACAGGTTCTACTACAGTGTTATAATATATAAATTTAATAAATGACCTGTTTAATTTTGCAATTACATTTAAGAAAAAATTTAATCTTATAAAGAACATTAAATTATTTATGAATCAAAATGTCAGAGGTTGCAATGTTTCGTAAATAATAGTAAACTGCCAAAATGCCAGTAAAGACCAAATTCAACATGATTTACATTTTTAATAACCTTGAGAATCCCTGGAATTTTATCTACTCTTCTGTAATTTTGGTAGATTTCATAGACAGACATATTTTTATATAAAGAAATTTTGACTTTAACATCAATAAGATATGGAATGAACCCTTTCAGTACTTAAAACTTATTTTTTTATACTTAAAACTTTCTTTCTGCTCCTTTAGTTTTTGTGTTTATTCTTATTGCATTCTACTGTACTATATGTGACCACATATAGATATTTACTTGCCAAAGCAGCATAAAATAAATCAGGTGCTTATTTATTAGTATGGCTCAGAAAAAAAATATTTATAAAGCACGAGTTCTATACCAAGCATTATGATAGGTACTAGTTGTGTGACTATGAAAAAGAAAAACAAGAAAATCTTTGGTTTTGAGGAGCTCAAAGTCTTATGTGAGGCAGGTGTGAGAACTTATACTAAATTGTTAATTTTTGTGTGATGCTGAAGACTGAACAATGGACATTTCCTTCAGTTTTTTAAGAACTTAAAAGGTATCTACAAAACCTTTTAGGGGTCTCTAAAGTAGTCATTATGCTTGTCAGGAAGAATATCCATTGAAATACAGATGAAGAACCTCTTCCACAGAGAAATTCCTACTCTCTGGAAAATAAGACTCTACCAGAGCTTAATTTTAACACTTATTCCCAATTTGAGAAGGGGATTCCTTCCCAAAGGAATAAAATCATAGTGCATAGAGGTCAGGTCTTTCTTCAAGAAAATAAATCAAGAAAGCTGCAGCCACTGAAAGGAGTAGGAGGTTGGGAGAAAATAATGCAATACCTTCGAACAAATACTTGAGAAACTCACAAGCTCAAGACACAGGCACAATGAAAGACAGATTTATTCAGATGATTTTAGAATGCATTTCCTCCCCCAAACTTAATACCACCTGGGCTCCAGCATAACAGCTTAAAGAACTGTAAGATTCAGACTCTGTTTATGAGGAGAGGTACAAAGGGAAGCCCAGAGACAAAAATGTTGACAAGAACAAACACACTACAGAACTTGAAGCCTCTGGCACCTATAGCCACAAGAAACATTAAGTACAGAACAACCCACAGCCAGATTAACATAGATCCTGCTATTCACAATCTATCTCAGTCCCTATTACCCATATGTATGGGTAATATAGCATGTGAAAGACATGTCAAAAATGAGAAAAAAATAAAACATAAGCTGAAGATACAAAGAAGTCATGAGAACCCAACTCAATTATGACACAGAATTCAGATATGAGACAGGGTATTTAAAAAGTTATGATTAGTATGTTAAGGACTATACTGGAGTTTGGCCTAAAGGTTTCTCTTTACATCATGAACTATAACCTCAGTGGAGGTATAAGCAGACTATAGCCTATCTTGTGCCAATCACTGAGATTTGGTCAATCAAAGGTGGCCAACTGTTCAAACTATGTTCAAATAAGGCAAATGATGAGTTGTAACCAAGCCAGCTGTTTCTGTACCTCACTTCTATTTTCTGTACCTCATTTTCCTTTTTCTGTCCATAAATCTTTTTCCATCATGTGGTTGTGCTGTAGTCGCTGAGCCTACTCTGGCTTGGGAGGCTGCCCAATTGACAAATTGCTCTTTGCTCAATTAAGCTCTTTTAAATTTAATTCAGCTACAGTTTTTTTTTTTTTGAACAAATGGTGTCAGAAGTGGGATACAAAGTAGAGCTTTTAGCAACCCTCAGGAGTGCCAAGTGACAAAGTGAGGTACCCATCAGACCCATTGTGTCCATTGTTTTCTCAGAGCAACTGAGGATTGTGATAAGTGCTCTTTTGGATTCTGAAGCTTCATAGATTTGTGTTTTGAGCTCTCCAAGTTTCTTTGAGCAAATCTCTGATCCAAATTGGGTTTGGAAGTAATGACAGAAATAGGAGTGGGCTCAAGATTGGACTGGATCTGATAATTAATTAGCTTGGATTCAGTTAGAGGTCTCTTACATCTGAATGGATCAGAAATAAACTGACAGTAAGTGAAAATATTGCAGATGGTATAAGTATTGTCTTTTGAAAATTTGCAGGGATTTTTGTATTCTATCCATTTGTTTATTTTTATTGCATGCTTAGTGTATTAGTCTGTTTTCAAGATGCTGATAAAGACATACTGGAAACTGGGAAGAAGAGGATTAATTGGACCTATATTTCCACATGACTGGGAAGGCCTCAGAATCATGGCAGGAGGTGAAAGGCACTTCTTACATGCTGGCAGCAAGAGAAAAATGAGTAAAAAGCAAAAGTGGGAACCCTTGATAACCTCATCAGATCTTGTGAGACTTATGCACTATCTTGAGAAAAGCATGGGAAATACCGGCCCCCATGATTCAATTACCTCCCCCTGGATCCCTCCCACAACACATGGGAATTCTGGGAGCTACAATTCAAGTTGAGATTTGGGTGGGGACACAGTCAAACCATATCACTTAGGTAAGGAAAAAAATATCATTGGCTAAGTTGATCAAGGGAACCCGAGAGACAAAGCCAATATTTGAAGTAAAAATGGGATGCATAATTTCTGAAGATCTGAATTCCTTCTAGCTTATACATGCATAATTATTAGGCCCCCAGAAGCAGCAAGTCTTACAGAAACAGTAAAATCTTACTAAAATATAAACTTACAATGGAACATTCCAAATAAGCAACACAGCACTGAAGAAGTACATTTGAAAATGAAGACTCCCAAATTATTCTCAGCTAGAGATTTGTATCGATATGCAGAAGTTTCAAAAAGCATTTCATTTTTTATTAAGTATTTTATTTTTATTTAAAGACTTTATGAAAAGCAAATAACAAGCTTAAGCAACTAATTGATAAGAAAAATTAAAACTACTAACCTTTTGGCTGAGTTGGTATCCCACCCCAAAGGTGGAAAGAAAGCTATCCTAGATAAGGTGTTTATAAAAGGTAGGCTCACAGGTAGAATAGGCTTGCTTCTTTTATAGATACATCCATCCTGAGGCCTTAAGAATGCTTTCCTGTCCCTAATTGAAGGGCTGCATAGTGAACTTAGTAATTTTAGCTAAGAAACGGTATCTAAGTTAAAAAAGAATACCCTACTAAACTAAAATACCCTACTAAACTAAAATACACCTTTCTGAAAGTTAATTGGCTATCTTGAAACTCTTTTGCAAAAGAAATTCACATTTATCAAGGAAATCTCCAATTTTACGGCTATCTGCTATTGCATATTCAAAAATCTTACCAGTCTTTTAAATTTACATATTAAGTCATATGTTTCTTTAAGGTGCTTTTCTGGCCATCTTGTCTTAAGCGAGCTTTTACTTGAGCAGTTTTTTTCCTCTTGGTTTGAGCAAATGATGATACAATATTTAGGCCTGAAATCTTAGGTCTGTGCTTACAAAATATAAAATTTTTTGTTCCGTCTAAAAGTTTTTCTTTTAGAAATGCAAATTTGTTGCCTAGTTAGCAATTGCTTATGGCAATGAAACAGGTAACTGGAAGATTGATAGACCGAATGGGGAAAAGAAAAAAAATATTTAAAAGCTGGTAAATGGAAATCCTTTATGAGAGCTATGAGATCTGCTTCTGTGTGTTTGTATGTCTCTATGTATTATATGTATGTGATAGTTGGTTAATAAAGCTAGTTTTAAAATTATTGGTACAATATAAATGGCTTCAAAATTATTAGTTAATTGTAATTAGATACTTGCTTGATTTGACTGTGAACTTTCGTCTTTGGTTTACAGTCGCTGGATTCAGGGTTCTGGATAGGTGGCCATAACGAAATCTGGAGACATGTTCTTAGTGCCTAGACCAGCAGTTATAAGCCAGAATCGAGCCAAATTTAGCCCTTTCTTCCTCTGCTTTTCTGATTTCACCTCCTAGCTATTTTGAAAGGGGTTGTATCCTCCAGATATAGTCTTCACAGCTTCTGTTCTTTTTTTTTTTTATTATACTTTAAGTTTTAGGGTACATGTGCACATTGTGCAGGTTAGTTACATATGTATACATGTGCCATGCTGGTGCGCTGCACCCACTAACTCGTCATCGAGCATTAGGTATATCGCCCAATGCTATCCCTCCCCCCTCCCCCCTCCCCACCACAGTCCCCAGAGTGTGATATTCCCCTTCCTGTGTCCATGTGATCTCATTGTTCAATTCCCACCTATGAGTGAGAATATGCGGTGTTTGGTTTTTTGTTCTTGCGATAGTTTACTGAGAATGATGGTTTCCAGTTTCATCCATGTCCCTACAAAGGACATGAACTCATCATTTTTTATGGCTGCATAGTATTCCATGGTGTATATGTGCCACATTTTCTTAATCCAGTCTATCATTGTTGGACATTTGGGTTGGTTCCAAGTCTTTGCTGTTGTGAATAATGCCGCAATAAACATATGTGTGCATGTGTCTTTATAGCAGCATGATTTATAGTCCTTTGGGGGTATATACCCAGTAATGGGATGGCTGGGTCAAATGGTATTTCTAGTTCTAGATCCCTGAGGAATCGCCACACTGACTTCCACAATGGTTGAACTAGTTTACAGTCCCACCAACAGTGTAAAAGTGTTCCTATTTCTCCACATCCTCTCCAGCACCTGTTGTTTCCTGACTTTTTAATGATTGCCATTCTAACTGGTGTGAGATGATATCTCATAGCTTCTGTTCTTATAGTCCTGACTTTCATAGTCCTCCTGGGTGCCACGTGGTTACTTGAAACGTACAATGACTGGAGAAAGACATTAGGGAGGCTACCCGTGTCATAGTATCAACATTCTTTTCAGTAATTTAAAATCTTAGAATTATGTTATGTTAAATTAACCTTTTTCCCATTTGCCCCAAGTATACTCACCAGTGGTGCTTGTAGCTGGAGCATTTACCCCGAGATAATTTTGCCATGAAATATCTCACTTTTGTTACTATTTTCAAATTTCTCAAGCATATTGACTTTGCAAATAAAAAAATCATTCTATTTATAGCATTCTGTTTTTAGTAGTGGTATTTCCATATACAAAATATAGTAATTCTCAATTGCTGAAAATGTCAAATCCTAGAAAACGTAGCATTACTACATGTAACGTTAACATCATTCTTGCACAGTTGTTAGACAAAGATTAATTTGATGAATCCAATTTTTCCAAAATAGACCATTCTGATGATTCAGATGATTCTGATGTTAGATCTGTTTAGAAAGAACTCCAAAAACAGTTTTTATATTTTATTGTCATGTTGAAAATCAGTTAGATTTGCTTCAGCTTCAAGGAGCATGTTTTGGTAAAATTAAATGAGCGCTACAAGCAAGCTGTGCTTCTTTTTTCTAAATGGGAAAAAGGTTAAGTAATAAATAATCATAAAATATCTGACTCATCTGTAAGTTAAGATACTGAAATATTAATTATTAAACGTGAGTAAATCTATGTATTTTGATATTACTTTTATATGGTATAGAAAAGCTAAATATGTATAGGTCTGTTAATAATTTGAAGAACTATTTTTCTAAAAAAATTATAAATATTTTTTTCCACAAATACTGATATAAAACAGTTCAAAATTGCTTTCTAGGGTTTTCACTACACACTAGGATTACTAAGATTTAAAAAATACTAGATATTAAAGAAACAATTCTGTATACAGAGTCTATAAACAAAAGCAATATATGTTTTTGATGAATAAATTTATTAAAGAACAAAAGTGTGTGTTAAAAACTTTGGTTTGAAGTTATTTAAAGTTTTCAAATGGAAGAAATAAAAAATAAATCAAAATGACTATAGAAAGTCAGGGAAACATGTAAAACAAAAGTCTTATGGAAATTTTGTTTTCAAAAGATGACATATTTGATAAATTTATTGATGAAGTCTTATTAAAATTAGTTTTAGTATTGACACACTAATATGACATTAAAATCTAGTTTTCTGTTTTGAACAAAATTTTCTTTAGTATTAACAAGACACAGTAAAATATTTTTGTCTTTTGAGTAAACTGCAAAAAGATGAAGAAGAAAGAGAGGAAAGAAGTATAGATAGATTCTATTTTATGCTGTCTTAAGTCTTCTGATTGGAAAACGGAGTGTCCTTTATCAAAGCTTATAGGTATTTGCTTTTACAAATATTTTAATTATCACTCTGGTTGAATGAATGACTGTTGTTTTATGATGATTTGTGATACTATTTTGGTCTAATGCTTTAAGCCTTTAACACATTTGAAAGGTTTCCCAAAATCAAATTTCTTCTTCATAACTAAGTCTTTGTCGACCTCTAACTTCGGGATGTTACAGAGGGCCCATGAAGCATTTAAAAGAGAGGTAAACAGGATTATTTGACATATTAATTTACATGGGGTGCATTGTCAAATGTGAAATAATGTTTAACTTTCTTCAGATTATATTTTAATGAATTTATTAATGTACTTTCCAAAATTGAATGGGAGTTCTAAAATTCTGATATGTTTGAATATATGCTATCAATCATAATTATGGTTATTATATTAAGTTATTGTAGACCACAGAAATAACCAAATTTCCTTGCCAACTGTGTCTTTAACTGTGACTACTTAAAGTCATTTCCACAGTTAATTGCTTCTCTCTGTTGCAGTTTCTGAAAACTTTGCAAGCACACAAAATCCTAGAATATGGGGTATTTGAGGAAGTCCATTTATGAATGGATGAAAAAGACCCTGAGAAACGCTCCAGAATATGGGTTTTTGATCACATTAGAATTATATTATTTGGACTTTAAGAATTCCTGAAACTTGAATAAAGAGATTAACTGGTTTGTAAACTGCTATCCCAAGCAAGACAAAAATTAATAGAATACCAGGAAAATACTTTGCCAGATTTTCCTGCTAAATCAGCCAATACTGAAATTGTTTATATATACAATTTCAATGAACAACAAGATCTCAGTAAAATTACCTATGATAACCCATCAATTATAAGTGCTATGCACCTAAATTGGAGAAACAACCAGTATTCAAAAGGACATAAGTTCAGTGTTAAGCATGAACTCATGAAGAACCAGGATGACCACCTTGCCCTTCCTGAGTCCTTAAACCTTTTGTTATTAAAAGTTCTGCATTCCATGATTCTTCATGGAAAAGAAAAAAATATCCAAATTAAATATATATATTAGTGTGATAACTTCTAAATTACTAAAAGAGTTTACGATTAGTGTTTTCCTGAGTCATTAAAACTTTTATTATTAAAAGTTCTGCATTCCATGATTCTTCATGGAAAAGATAAAATTATCCAAATTAAATGTATATATTAGTGTGGTAACTTCTAAATTGCTAAAATAGTTTATGGCCAATGTTTGCTTTGTCAAACACATATTCCTGGGAAGACAGTCAAAACTTTAGGTATATTCGGCTACTTGATGGGCCATTTAAACATTTATAGAGGGATTTCATTCAGTTGTCATGTTTAATTCATGTTTTCTGGTTGTATAAAAGCTTTTCCATGCTAGAGGGCTAATGTTACAACAGTAGATCATTATGCCACAGTATATTATCACCAGGTAAAGGAAGCTTTCTCTGGTTCACTGACTGAGGACAATTAACCCCTTCACAATCTAGAACCCCAAGCTTGGATCTTCTGAGAACATCAGAGAAACACTGCCCTTGTTAGCCACACTGCAGTACAACTTCAGGACCTTGAACCTTGGGTTAGTAATCTCACAACTCAGAAGGCTCCCTCCATACTTTTTGAACTGTACACCCATTGGAACCATTAAGGTAAAGCTAACCAGGGAAGTTTCTCCCCAGAAGAAGACAGCATCCTTGATGTGGTCAGCTTTTGCTCAAAATCACAGATCAAGACTTCTCTACTATAATGACACTCTTATCTTTAATTTTTTTTTCATGGCTTATACCTCTATGAAATATAGAAGTGAAGAGGAGGTCTGTTTTTTTCACTCATGGGTTATACATATATTTGTGAAGGGTTTTTGCAGTCAGCCTTATACAAGGATAACCTCATCCCTTAATCAATGGAATATGAAGGCCCAATGTAGGTGAGAAATTTTAATGGTACATATAATGCCTCATAGTCTGAATCAGAACATTGGTCCACCCTTCTTAACCTATACCAAGGGTTAAAGAGAACATTGTTGAGAGGTCTTCACTCTTCTAAAAGGGCATCATTTGTGAGATCCTTTTTTCTATAGTTTGGATTAAATGAGGTAATGATTAGGAATTTATCCCTTATATTAGGCTGTATAGCAGATTATACTATAAAGTCTATGGTTACACAACAGACTTCAAATTTTCTTGTGAAAGTTATGCTAAATAATAGAATTGCTCTGGATTACTTACTAGCTAAACAGAGATGTATCTGGCAGCTGCTGGCACTTCTTGTTGTCCATGGAGAAACACATTACATTGGGTATTAGAAAGATTTAGTTGTAGGGCACTGATTAAAAGACTGCTTGGTTAAAGCGAGTAGGCTCTTTAGCTAATTCTTGGATCTATTTGATTTTAGTTGGTTTATTTTATGGGGACCCTGGAGTATGAGCATACTCCAGACTCTTGGTATAATCTTCCTGGTAGTCACAGTAGTAGTCTCCCTTTGCATGTATCCTCTTGAAAGTTTTAAATGTTTGCACTCAGCCGTCTCTAGAATGTCAGATGTTCTCTCTTCAACTGGAATGACAAGAGCTGAAAGAAATGTGTGACTATGAGGGAACCATAACCTGTGAATGATATGCTGAAACCAGAAACCCAAAGTGATGGTAACTGAGAGTGGCACTAAGACCCTAAGTTTTGGTCATACTCTCACCTAAGTGAGAACATGACCGAAACAGGGGAAGTTTTAAACAAAATTACGAGGCCATTGTTTTGGACTGAGCTCATGCACAAGGCCCCAAAAGATCAGACCAAACCAAAATGGAGTCACTCATACTAAATGTGTCATAATCAAACTAAGACTTTAAGGAAACATGTAGTTCCTAGAAAAGATTAGGTTTTTTTTTTCTCCTGTAAACAGCACATTCCAGAATAAGAATGTACTCCCACTCTAACCCTTACAAAAAGAAAATCACCTTACAAATGGTTTTTATCCACAAATACGGATACAAAACAATTCAAAATTACTTTCTAGCATTTTCACTAGAAATTAAAGTCACTACAAGCTAAAAACTACTAGATATTAGAGAAACAATTCTGTGTACAGACTGTATAAACTAAAGCAAGATACGCATTTGATGAGGAAAGTGATAAAGGCACAAAAGAGTGTGTTAAAAATTTTGTCACAGTATTGTAGAAGACTTCAACATCTATCAGTAATTGACAAATGCAGCAGGAACATACTCAGTAACGATATAGTTAACTTGAACACCAGCCATCAACTTGATTTAAATGGCATTTATTGAATACATCATTCAATGAGGGCAGGATACACAAATTTTTCAAGCTCATATGAGATATTCACCAAGATAAGCCATAATCTAAGCCATGAAACACACCTCAACACGTTAGAAAAATTGAAATCATACAAAGTATTCTGTCAGATCAGAAAGTAAACAAGAAGTAAATAACAGAGTGAAGAAGTTTAAAAATAATACAGATTGGAAATGAAAAAATAAAACTATCTTTACAGGCAAAGGACATGATTGTCTATGTAGAAAACTATCTTCAGAGAAACTATTGAAAGTAATAAGAAAGTATAGCAAGGTTTTAGATTCAAAGGCCAATATACAAAATTTATTTTTTTATATGCCAGCAATGAATAACTGGAATTAGACATTTAAAAAAATAGCAGAGATTTAAAATAGCCTTGTCAACACAGGTGTTGACTGATCAATTTTATTATTTATTTAAGCAAATGAGCAACAGAGTGCCCATTTTCTATACAATCTGTTAATACCAAGAGCATCTGCTAGATTACCAGAACTACACTGAAAGAACACCCGGTAATCTCTTTTGTTTTTTACCAAAGATTGGGCAAATTTTCCCAGCAATGCCCTTCCCCTTGACACAATACATTATTTGGAACAATTATTTTATTACAAAAAAGGCCACACTCATTTTTATCTATTATTTCATTAATGCAGTACATTTAGTATCAATGTAGCTCTTGAGTTTGTGTTGCAAAGATAGATCCAGAAGCTATTTATTCTAAGGCCACAGGACAAATTTCTGTCTGGAAGCTTTCATAAGGAATCCTATATGGAACTTACAAAGCCTCTATTATTAGCTCTTTTATCGGGCTGATAGGAAACCCTTCAGGAAACCTTCTCCACCAGATTTTAAATGCAGTACTTGTAAATGTGGGTGAATTATGCCCTTCATGAGACCTCCATAATTTTCTAAATTTTCTAGTCTGCCTACAATTGACCTCCCTTACCACCTGTAAGAGTAGGATTCTCTACACCCAACGTTAGGCCACTTTTTCTGCAGGACTTTGTAAAGCTTGGCTCCATATAAATTCAAACAGGACACTCCACATATGGTCTAGGTTGTGCAATAGGCTTAGGTTACATCCTGGTTAAAGAATTAAAAAAAGTATTGATATTACAGAAATAATTATATTACAATATAAAGTACAGAAAATAAAAGTAACTGCTTCAGATTTCTGGGGAGATCTCATGTCTTTGGCTTCATGTTCCAATATGGTTTTATATAGCTGTTAAAGAATAGTTTCTTTTTTAAAGATTTTGATTTTTTTATTAATAATTCATTGCATTAATCTTATTTGTAAAAATATTATTTCTCTTAATTGCTGATGAGTATGTTTATTTTCTTTTTGCCCAGCAACATTACTTAAAGTATTATTTGAGCTCATATACCAAAAATCACATCATGATATGCCATAAAATATATTTTAATGGCCTATCTGTTAGTCAATTAGATTATCTCTCAATATTGTTGAAAGTGAACACATTAAGAAAACACATCATTTTCAGAAAGGATACGCTAATCAGTTGTTAGTTTAACAGCTCCTCAAAAAAATTAAACATAGAGTTAGTTACATTATGACCTAGCAATTCTACCCCTAGGTATATATCTAAGAAAATGCGAACATTTGTCCATACAAAAATTTGTATACAAATATTTGCAGCAGTATCATATATAATAGCCAAAATTGGAAACTAGCTAAATGCTCATCAAAAGATAAGTGAATAAATAAAACATGGACTATTCTTACAAATACAAAGGAATGAATTATTGATAATTGATACAATATGGATGAACCTTGAAAACATTAGACTAAGTGAAAGACAATGGTCATAAAAGATCATGTATTATATGATTTCACTGATATGAAATGCCAGTAATAAGAACATTTATAGAGGCAGAGAGTATCTCGGTGTTTTCCTGGGGCTGGGTGTATTGGATGAAATAGGGTGTGACTGCTGGCATGGGGTTTATTTTTGGAGTGATAAAAAGTTTTAAAATTGTGCTGATTATTGCCACAACTCTCTAAATTACCAAAATCCATTGAATTGCACACTTTGGTGATTTTTTGTTAGGTGAAACATTTCAATAAAGTGGTCACAAGTATATTTTCATTGTCTATCAAGTACAATCAATCAGATTTTCTTTAAAATTGTTGGAAACAATTATACATAAATGACATTATTTTCTAAAAACAAGTGTCGATTAGCTATTAGACTCATTGTAGCATCAACAAACATGATGCAGATTATTTATTCCCTGGGGCTAGGTACAATAGTAATATCTGGATGAGTGCAAAGAGTTTCTTTTATGGAGTGAGACAGGAGAACCAGCAGTCTCAAGAAAAATATATATATATGGCATTGGTTCAGTTGCATGTATGCCCCTTTGGGAAGAAGTTCGGTACATCTGAATACATTTTCTAGTGTAAAATGATTGGTCTAGAGCTGATCTGTCTAAAACAGTAGCTATTAGTTACATGGGACCACAGAAAATTAAATAAAATTTAAAAATTATTTTCTTTACTAAACTAGTTACATTTCAATACCCAATAACCACATGTGACTATTGGATTATACATTTGGCAAAGTGCAGATATAGAAATTTTTATTGCTTCAGAAGTTCTATTGGACAGTCCTGATGAAGAATTTCAAGTCTAAACTTCCTATCCTGGCCTATCTTTTTCCTGATTAGGGTTCCACACATGTCCCCAGTCCCTGCCTACAGAACAGCCCATCCCAGGTGCCTGGCAATGTGGGCTCACTGGCTTACTCCTGAATTCCTAAAGATGACAAACTTTCTTCCAGCCTCTGTGTTTTTGGAAATATTTTCCCATCTTCAGTTAAGGAAACCACGTTATTTTTCATCGTCTTATTTATGCCTTGCTTCCACTGTGAGGCCATCTCTGACTTTTAGAAACAGAATATCTCATTTCTATATACATAGTCACATAATACTTTACACATATAGATCAGAGAACATTTTTACATTGCTTAATATTGTCTGTGAAAATTTTTTCTTCTAGTGTATTTCTAGGGTTTCTGAGATGTGTCTTTATATTTTATCCCCATTGTCTAGATGTCTTGATTTCCAATATTTATGACATACTCATATCTGTTTATGTCTATCAATGTAACTTATAAAATACGCATTGAAATGTGATATATTTGTATAGTGATATTAATTTTATTTTATACACTCCAGCTTTGTTAGTGGTTTATTTTACAATTCAATTATCAATTGTTGTTTTCATTATTTGCCATAATTATTTCATTGTATATGATAATTTATTGTAAGTAGGTTTGTAGTTTATTTCCAAGTATGTTTACCCTTTATCAGAGAATTTTACCTGTTACAATGTAGGTTTCATGGTAGTATTACCCATTTCTGTCTTTATTGTTTATTGGGATTTATAAATTATAGACAACTCTAAATTTATAAATGGGCATTATTCCAAAAGTTCATTAAATTTGCTGTTTTAAAATTGTAGCTTTTCTTTCCATAAAATTAGAGCTCTGAATGATAAATCTCAAAGAGTCAACAAATGCCTATTAAAACTCACGTCTTTGAAATATGCTTATAATGATACTATTTAAATTTTATTTAAAATAATGTTATGACATTTGAAGGAAAGGCATTGCCTTATGAGTTTTGAATGAATTGTATCAGAAACACATCTCCATTGCCCTTCCACGAATTGTGGAAGGAGTAGAGAAATATCCAGGGAGCGAGAGAGGGATAGTCTGTTTCTTGCTAAAATATGATTCATCAGTGGCAGAAGCATTGGCATTGTGTGGAAACACTTCAGAAATGCAGATTCTGAGAATCTGCTTCTTAACAAGACCCCGAGATAACTCATTCACATTAATGTCTGAAAAGCACTGGGGGTCAAAAGTAGAATTTTTTCTTTTTGTAACTGTGAAAAAAAGTGCATGCCACCTCTGTCAAATATCTATGTAAGAGAAATAACTACTCAAGACCATTAATTTCTGAAAATTACTAATTCATGAGCAAAAGAATATTTCTCCTCCAGGGAATTAGGAAAGAATCAGGACCCAGGATCCCTTACTTTCTATTGGTAAGTGAGTTTCTTATGATGCTAAAAATATATTTTAAAAATCTAAAATAAAACTCTCATACACACATAAAATGAACACGTCAGAGATATTATTTAACTCATTAGTTTATGAGAGAACCAGTGAGATGTTACAACTATTTCAAATAATTCAAACACGCTCACCCACACATACAGGCAATCATGAACACTGAAGTGAATTTACAAACGAACAAGAAACTGTTGTCCGTATCCACAAGACAATTGCCAACTGGATCACCAGCTGACATAATTATTTGCATTTCTGTGGAAAGAATAATTTGCATTAGCTATATTTTAAGGCTTCTGTTGAAACAAGTAACCTGAAAATGTAAGGAAGGAAGCCAGAACACTCATTTATCACTATGCCTATTTCAAAGTATTTCACAATTTTTCCTGATGGTTAGGGTTACAGGGAAAATGTCTATCATAAAATTAAAAACTTGTAAACTTAAACATGAGGCCAAATTATTCAATTTAGTTAAAAAAAGGAATGATAACACATACTACTTGTTCTTGTCTTTTGTTTACTTGCCAACAAGATATTTTAGCTGTTCATGGTTTATTAGAATAATTTAAAATATTTAACAATGGTTGTTTATAATAATTCTATTGTGTTTTTGATATTGGGGTAAACAATGATATACTTTCCATAAAGTTAACTAATGAAAAATCTGGGTTTTTCTCTTTCCCTACACAAATACACTCACACTGCATTATGATTAATTAATATGGAATAAATTTTAGGGTTCATTTCATGTAAGTTCAGTTGCCATACTTTGAAGATAAATATACCCAAATAGCCACATAAGTTTTAAAAACCTCCCAACTCCCAACTTCATTAAAAAATGATGCAAATCTGAATTTAGAAAGTATATTAGCTTGTCACTGGCACTTAATAAGATATTTAAAACGGTGGATTCCAGAAAGAATTTGGGCATATTTATTTCATGTAATTAAGGAGAGTACATTGATTGAAAAGCCCTCTGAATACCTCTCTTTACTATATTCTGACTGTAACATTTCAAGAACTTTCCTCAAATGTCTAACAGGACAAAACATAATAGATAAATGCAATCTGGTACTTAGATATTTATGCAGGCTTCAGCTCTATTACTTCCTTGGTAACTAATTACAATTAAAACTAGTTGGCTTAATACATCGAGTTCTTGGAAAATGCCTTGTCTAAGCTTTAGTAATTCTGTTAGTATTTGTTGAATTGTGTTTTGAATTTTCTAGCGGTAAATTTACCTTTGTAACAATATGTGCTGAATGAGTCTTACCATGCAGAAGTCCCCAAAGACTCTGAAAATAAATAAATTATTACTCTAAGCAGAACTGAAAAGGAAGATACACAAATAGCCTTAAAATCAAGGATTATGTCAGAGACAGAGGACCCTTTAGTCTAAAGTTAATTTAGAACTCTAACAACTGCCCCGTGTATCACAAGGTCCATCCTCTAGCCGATGGGGCTGCAACCTCTTCTTGGTCCTGTGTGAGCTCAGAGACACCCACTGTCTATTGTCTTCTGTTTCTCTCAGTCCCACTGAGGTTTTCTCCATACAAGTACAAATAATCTTTCAGCTGAAATTTTGAGGAGACACCTTTGCGGATGTATAGGATTCCCCACTTTTTGCAGCTTCCTCTTTGGTATTCTGCTCTACAAATTCTAACCACCTCAATCTCTTCAAACATTGACTCTGTTTCCTTCCATCAGAGATATCACTGGCCTCTTTTTGGGTTTCAACTCCCTACTTTGCAATTTGGAAACTGCCTCTTGCGGTAATGGGGCAGGGGGACAGTTGCAAGGCTCACGTAATGTTCCATATTATCACAGACCATAGTCCTGTAATGCCCATCTTTCAATGGCTAAATATAGGTATTTTGTATATTTGGAGGATTTTCTAATTATTTTACAAGAGGAATTTCTGATAGTTCATCTTTAATGAATAAAAGCAAACACAACAATACTTTTTATTTTTATAATACATATTTGTGTGTAAAGCTCCTTCATAACATGAAGATATTTTTATTGTTTTGTAATATAATACAAAATAGTGTGTATTATTTACATTATATGTTTCAGCATCCCACTAAGCACACTGTTTTAACCCTTATAAGAAAATATGCTAGTTATGAGAGCAAAGCTGGGGGAGATAATTCAGAATATAGAAACTTTGGGAAAAATGGTAACGGAGGAAAGTGACAAATGTTAAATTAATGTAGACTGTATAATATGTTTATTGTTTCTCAGGCATCTCTAGTATTAAGACACACATAATAACAGTACAGAAACACAACTATTAGTGATAATTTTGCAAACTATCGTAAACCAGAACTATTGTAGGGGAAATGTGAGATGGGGCTTTTTTCACATTCATAAAAAAAATAAGCTAAATAAAAAGTATAGTGTCAAAGACTATAGATAGGTATGTTCTTATTTTAAAAAGTTCACTTTATTTTTCAGATCTTAAAAGTTCTATTTTGTTAAAAGACAAAATTGAAGAGTGAAAAAGTGGAAGTAGAAATCCTGATAGCTTTCTAGCAGCTCGCTGATGAGAGAAGCAAAAGGGAATTTGATATTATCTCTTGTAAATTCTGAAAGGGTAATTTACACTCACATATTTTTTAATATTTGTTTTACAGTAGAAAAAGAACAGATGTTTTCTAAAAAAATAAAAATTAACAAATATATATGCTGTCTTAAGCTAAATTTTATCTGCTACTATAAAATAGAATCATACATTTCTATATAGGAAATATATTTTTATATTATTTATATCTTACATATTTTTCTTACTTTTGTTTTACTTTAATGTTATTGTTCATTTAATTTTAGAATAAATATGTGCTACATCATTCTAAATTTGTTATAAAAGTTATTTGTGTAGCACATAATATGCATTATTATAAAAAAAGGAAGAATAGGTTACAAGTACATTATAATAAATATTCGGAAAAAGATAAAATATCATTACATGCAAAAATATGAGTGTCTTATTTAGCAACATATAAATACACTGCATTAATCTAAGTTGTTCCCATAACTTCCACCAGAAGCATCCTGAGGGCAGGAAAAACAGACCGATGGGTGCAGTCCCCTGAGTTTCTTATTCAGTAGTTTCCAAGAGAGGTGAATGTTGCTAGTCTTAGGACTATACCTTAAGAAAGGATTCAATAGAAACATGCTTCTTTTGAGCCATTTAGAAATATGTCAATATATGTGTGTTATATCTATATAAATATGTTTTTGTTAATAGGCTTTCTGTCATTTAAAGTACTTAAATGAATAATAAATTGCTTGATTAAAATAATGACAGAAAATATGTGACCATAGTTTTGCAAAAGGAGCAAAAATAACACAAAGCTCCAAAATTGTCTGTAGTACTAAAAACTTATCATTCTATTAAAATAATTTCTAAATAAAAAATCCATAGTCCGAGAGGCATAGCAGTAATGTCCAAAGACAATTCAAAATAATTTTTATCTACTGCATGCTTTATACAACTTTTCTGAAGGAAACAGTTCTTCCTCTTTAGGAAGCTCCTGTAGATACATTTTGTTTATCATACTTCTACTTCTCCTGCTTACTACCATTCATACTTATACTTTTTCAAATTTTCTATCAATTTTAAGGAAAATGTAATCCTGTATATCCTGAACTTTAACTTTTTTTACAAGATTATGTGCTAGATTAATTGGCATAGAACCATATATCTTTCATCTTTTGCAAGTATACTTGATTTAGATATCACTAAAAGGATAATTGAAAAAGAAATTGATTTTCCTTTTGGGAGTATTTTTCCATAACCAAAACTTAATAAAAGCTACAGTTTAACTGTAATTACATGAAAATTATTTAAAATGAAGTCTATAAAGTGATGCCAAAATTCTTGCTATAGAAGTGACTTTCTCATTTAAATCCCTGCCATTAGCTTTCATTTCCTATGAGATCAAATTCAAACTTTACATCCTCATCATATTAAATTCCCTTTTTCTGAAGCTGTTCTACTGCACTTCAACTGCTAGGTAACATTCTACAGATGCTGATTTATGAATGGAAATAAATGATCACTCATCTCTTCAGATTTACAGGTGTACCTCTGCTTTCTTCTCACACATAGAATGTTATCCTTTCCTCCTCTTCACTTAGACATTGTGTACTGGTTAATGAAGAATTATTTCTAGTTCTAAATGTTTCAAGAAACAAGTCTCAGTAATTGCTAACAACAAATTTCTTCTCACATTCCTGACTCTTCCTACAGATTATTTTCTTTTATATATATATTTAGAAATTGATTGTATTGGCTTCTATAGGTTTTTAAAAATCTTTCATTGCTTTTTATGTAGTATACATACTGTCCTCCATAAGAGTGTTAATTTCCCATAGGCAATTTTTTGTATGTTCTATAGTTCCTAGAAATTGGCAAAATTAAGTCACTCAAAAGACTAATATTAAATTAATTTATGAATTAGTTTCTCAAGCAAAATGACAGATGAACTAGAATGAACTAGAATCATTTGGCTAGGAGGAGTTAAAATACAACTCTTTAAAATGAAAATATTATGTGTTGAAATGGAATAAAAAATTAGACAAACAATGACATTAAAGATGGGTGCTAGGACAGAGAATGATTGAATCTCTAGAAGTTAGAGTTTTTAAAGAGTTTGTAGAAGCCCTGTTTTATGTTTTTAAAAGGAGGGGATATTTCACTTTCTGTAACGATTTCCATGTGGCTCTCTCTTAGAGGAGAGGTATTTATTAGTAGTCCCTCAGATGTGTCCTGTTCCTATAATTACATGCTTTAAAAGAATAGCAGAATTGCTACTGTCCTTGTAGAAAATGAAAAAGAGCTGAATTTAAGATGGTCAAGGTAACTTTCTGTGTATTAAAGTTTACCTCTAAAATCACTGTACACTGTGTTTTTAGCACAGAGTGCATCATTTGTGCAATAACAAAGGCTGACAGAAACAAGAAGTGTTCTTCTAACATATTCTATGTTTGAGAAGAAAGCAAAGGTACCCTTGTAATTATACTTATTGTGTAATATATAATAATTTTAAATATTTAGTTTTAAAAAGTAATTATTGCTAGTGACATGTGAATGTTCACGAATAAAGAAATTTTGAATACAATAAAGGGATCACTATGACTGGAATCATCTTGCGGAGTTTTCAGAGTTTTTATGACCTTAGGCTCTGCTCTTCCTTGAAACTATTACAATGCATTCAAAATGGAATGTTAAGGCACATGAGAGTTAGTCAAAATTTCCATTTTTTTCTCTACCAAAATTGTTGATGCTACATTTTAGAGAAAAATACACCACATATGAAATTACTGAAGCATCACATTGTGCCCCATAAATATGTAAAATTTTATGTGTCAATAAAAATAAAATAAAACTTAAAGGGCTAAATGCTTATTAATATGAAAACAAAGCAAAAAAACTGTATATTAAAAATGAAAATGAAAACAAATAACAACTAGCTTTTTATCATAATACATCTCAACCAAAGGCAATGTATATTTATATTTGTATACATATGTATATAAATATATAATAAAATATGAGAAACATGCTGGTTAATTTATTATTTGTAGTTATTTGACTGGAATCTCAAGAAGAAAGTGGACTTCCTTGAAAGAAGCCAAGATTATGATTCTCACAAATATTCTTAAAATGATTGTCTCGTAGTGATCTCTAATATTTCATAGAAAGCCTAATGGAGTTTTTCTGCTTGCCTGTGTTAAGCCACAAACATTTAATTAAGGATTATCTGTTGCAACTGGTAAGTTCAATCCAGTTTCAGCAATAAAGTTTACTATTATATGTTTTAATATATATTAAATAAGTATTTTGAAGTGTGGTGTTCCTGGTGGGAAGGGTGAGCCCTATCAGAGCGTTCAGACTATAAGAAATGCAATGCTTTGGCTCTAATGGAGATAACTTATTAGGAAAATGCTCTCAGTACTCTACTCCAAGAAGTGCTGAGGCAAGGAGCACAAAGGGGACAGGCTAACTTACCACCTGTGACAAAGTGTGACGTGAGAGTCAACAGTGTCATGGGAAAGGATATAGAGAAACTGTACCTAATATTGAGAGTATATAGCGTGGTGGTAGAAGACTATTTAATAAAAATATGTACATGCTTTTATTGAAGATAATAAATGCCTGTGTATGGCCTGCCAGACTTTTTCTAGAGAATTTTCACTATCATGTCTGTTATATTGTTCTATTACATTGCCCAAAATGCTAATTGTGTAAGATCCAGTCCAGATCTAGCCACACAACTGGAAGAATTTTAAAAAACCATGTTTGCCTTTATCTCTGTATTGGCCACATGAAACAGCTACATTAATACTAATCAGTTTTAAAGGACAACTAAAACATTGGAAATCAAATAATAATGGTATAAGATATGAATTATAATCCTTAAAGCTAATGTAAAGCTAATAGAATCCCTAAAACTAATATTAATAATGTCATATTTAACAATTATATGATTCCATCATAAATATGGTTGTTTTTAGTTCATTTCCATATTAACTGCCATAGACCAAGAAAGCAAAATACATTAGTCATGAAAATTTTATAAATAATTTTAAAAATGGAAATGCTATCTTGACTTTATAAATCACATGTAGATTATTTAATAGTATTGCTATACAACAGATTCAGTTGAATCATTATGCCATTTATGCAAATATGAAGTTGCTTCAAATGGATATAAAATGTTTTTAAGTTCAGTTTTTTCCCTACACTATGTATCTGAGGATATAATGCTGTAAAATAACAATTGACAAATTAGTTATACAAATACATAATCTACTTTATTTAAAGAGATAATTTTTGTTTATTTTAGAAAATGATGCTATAAAAATACCTACAACTTACAAATAAACTTGAAAAATTTTAGGCATCTTTAATCATAATTTGTCTTCATTTTTCACATTCTTTACATTTTTCTTGCTTTAATTTTAAGCCACAGTGAGAATTTAGTCAAGTTTATCTCAGATTTTGCACCCAATGCTACTTGAAGAGGCTATCATTGTAAAGTCTGATGTTTTTTAGCTTATAATTAGAAACACATCTGTATATTACAGGAGTATTCTATCCTGTGTAGGGTCTGCATGTTATTTGGCACCATTGAGGTAGCATGATATACTGCATTGAATTAGACAAAGTAAAAGTACTTTGCAAGATAATTGCTTTTAGATCTGACAGCTCTTGGCACACTTGGTTGTTTGTAATCCAATTTACTAGAGCTTTGCTAGTATAAAATCCATCTCCTTTCAATTGTCTGCACACTGTAAGTTTATAAGCATTAGTGGTTGGGAATAATATATTTTGTTTGTTTAAAGGATACGACTACTAACAATAGGAGGCAAGGTACCTAAAAAAAGCATTGATCAATATTGTCAGCCCTCCAAATCCATAGATCCTGCGTCTGTGGATTCAGTCAACTGTGGATAGAAATTATTTGAAAGTAAAATTTAAAAAAATTAATAAAAAATACAGCAATAACAAAAATACAAACAAAACATACAATATAATGACTATATAGCATTTACATTTGATTGGGTATTATAAGTCATCTACAGATGATTTAATGTATACAGACAGATGTGTGTAGGTTATATGCAAATGCTACACCATTTCATACAAGGGATTTGAGCATCTTTGCATTTTGGTATCTGGGGGAGTTCCTGGTACCAATCCCTTCTAGATACTGAAAGATTGTAATTGAGAACAATGTCAAGAAATAGGTGACAAATTTAAAAGGAAGAAGTCAGTGAAAGAAAAGTTTTAATCATTGAGTATAAGGGTGTCTGTTAGGGATTCATAGTAAGAATGAATGTATTTGTAAAGAAAATGAGAGATGAGAACGTAATTGGTGATAAATTATATTAGAAGGGAGGCAAAACTAGAAGAATCCCCGAGCAAACAAAGCCAATTAGGTCTCATAAGTGACCTCAGTGTTGCTTGATTTGCAAACATAAGCAAAATGTAACTTGAGCTATTTCTTGTAAATTCTGATGTTAAAGAAAAAAGCAGGATGTAAGATCAACCAACCAGAAATGGTCAACTAAGTTATAAATATATAACTAGAGAATTTCCAGTGGAATGGACTAAGTAGGGCAACTTTCTAATTGCAAATCAATCAAATATTTTCTTTACTTTACTTCCATGTTCATTCTATAAAAACCTCCTGGTGGAGCTTCTGAACCACTTCTTGTTTGCAGCCATCTGATTCATGAATCCCCTTTTCCCAAATAAACTCTTATAATTGTACTGTGTCTCAGTTTACCTTTTAAACAATAGTAAATTTGCTCATATGCCTTTGGAGGATAAAATTTTCTACTTAGTATCTTCTTCAGATGATGAAGGAGCCATAGACTGAAGTTCGCAGTTAGTCCAGACCATTTCCCTGAATAAATGCCCCTCAACAGTGAATACTGAAGAGCCAGTTTAGCATTGTAAAACATGACTTTTTCTTTGGTCACATCTGCCTGGATCAATGTGGACAAATCAAGAACAGTTCAATCTTAGGCGGGTAAAGAAGGACAATCTGATTCTCACTTACAAAATTATATCCTGATACTCTATAGGTGGGAACCCATGGATGAAACTTGATACAATGTGTAGGGGCTAGAGTAATTATATTTGGCCATGTGCAAGGTGATGTGTAGGAAGGGGAAAAATCTTTATATAGAATTAAGGGATTCATGATATATAGAGAAGAGCTGTGGCCCAAAAGAGATATGAAAAGAGTAGCCATTTAATTGTTTATGTACCATGTATCCTTTATAGACATGCTATACAGTCCTACACCATTAATAGGGAGAAGTCTTGAAAAGTTTTAGTTTTATCCTGAAATTATAGATTTTCCATTGGTATAGCATATTTTCTATTCATTTCCTGGAGATTGTTAGTCTTAAGTAATGTGTGTGCATTTTTAGGGAGAGATATATATTTTTAAATTAAATATGATATATTTTATATTTCACTACACTATTAACACATATGTATGCATCTATTTACCTAATTATAATGTTATAATTATATTTAATGTGTACATTTTGCTCAATCTTTAAGCACTATTTCTCCTACTGTATATGATCTCTTTTAAAATCTCAGTTCAATGCCTTAAGCCTTTGCAATGCTTCCCTCAGTCTGTTACATGTATACCTGTGGTGTTCATGCATAGAATAAGGGATCCTTTTATCCATGTATTTACTTCACCAAGATTTCCTAGACTTTTTTCTCTATTTCCCCCATCCAAAAGGGCATCAGAGTTTGTATCATAGTTTTAACCTTTCATACTGCTTCATGACTTAGACTTTCTCTCTGAAAAAATCTATCAAAAAGAAATTACAGGAAACTAATTGGCAATCACTTATCCAATTTTTGACTCCCCTCAACAATCTGCCTCTTTATGTTTACACTACAGAATTTCCAGAAAGTTGCCTTTTTAAAAAATAAAATTTCCAATTTTATCTGGAATTTTAGCTGTTATCAGAATAGCCTGTACTTAAGAGAGTAATACAGCCATACCAGAAGCAGAAATGTGGCATTCTTCTTTAAAGCCATGCTAGTATGTTTACTTTTATGATGTATTTCTAGAATTTAAATAGCTAGTCATTAAGCATGTACCTTTAAAATTCTTGCCCTGAAAGAATATTGCTCAGTCTTATACTTCCTTCAACATTTTACAGAATTTATTATTTCCTCCATTTTCATTAATACTGGATATTAACAAACTTTATCATTTTTGCCACCATAAAGGAAGAAATAAGTAACCTATCGTTGCTTTACATTCTATTTCCTGATTACATATGATGCTGTTGATCCCCATTTGTATTACTTTTCAGCAAATTTTCTGATCATATAGTCATCTGATTTTGTCCTTTATACATTTTCTAAATCTCAGACACAGAGTGTTGGTTAGAAATATTTTCAATCCATTGGAAATTATCAGCAATATTGTGTGTTATTTCCCTCTTGTTTTATTTTTTGCTATTTCTATGACTTTTTGTTTTTGTCTTTATATCTCTGCTATCATTCCATGCTTGATTCATCAGAGACTCTGCCTTGATATTTAGTATGTGTAGTTAAGTATGGGTATTTTATTAGGACATATGCAATGCAGTTTTGATTAAGTATATATTTTCATTTGCCTAAGTACATAAGTGGTATTGTGCTATAACTTTTATTGTGTTTCCTAATTCTTTGAGGCAACATACATTTAGAATAGTTCTATGTGGCATCTGACTGCTGCATTGTATTTTTCTGATAAGTTCCACCACATTTTACTGATGATATATACTAATGAGGGACACCTAAGTTATTCGACTCCCTGTTAATTGTGTGTAATTACAGATGCATCTTATTTATCTAATACTGACAAGTTGTTTTCTAGAATAATTGCTTAAATTCATTCTCTGGTATAATAAAGTAACTTTGCTAATTAATTTACCTGTTTTTTTCCTTTGCCTATTTCAATGTAAGCATCTAAGAACAAAAATCATTCTTAGTTTGTTCATCTTTGTTTCTATAGCAGAACTCCATAGTGTCAAATAGAGAAGACAGTCAATAAGTACTTGTGGAAAGAATAAACACAATTCCTGGTTACAATTCCATGTGATATTTACTATTGTTCATTAAAAATTATTTAGAACATCTCCTATAAATGCATAAACTAAATATTGAAAATATTCTAAAAATTTCTAGGTTGACCAATGGTCTGAGAATAAATTTACTTCCATTTAGGGACCACAACATGCTTCATTTAAAGAAATCTGATTTACAAAAAAAAAGTTAATAGAATACAAGTACTAGATATTTTTCTGAAAGTATTCACTGTGCAGTTCTTTAATATGTTCTCCTAATTGGCCTAAGAGAGTGTTGAAAACAGATAATTACATTTTTAGTAAAATGTTTGAGCACTAAATAAACTTCATAAGAAATTGTTAGCAGATGTTGCTGTACAATATTAGTGATAAGTATAGATAAAATGTCTGTGGATATATAAGTTAACAGATCAAATAATTTTATTCATAAAATTCTTTTAGTGTACTCAAATTAGAAACATGTCTAAGAAGGAGTGCAATAAGTCTTTTCATTTTACAATATTGCAAAGATGAGCTCATTCTCTATCTGGAGCATCTTTGGGTTATCTTGAAGAGATACTGTCAGTAGTCCAGACTGCTGACATTGATGTGATTGATCTGAATGAGCACAGCTGTCAGGAGGTAAATTTTATTTTTACAACAAGGAGAGTATCCTTTGGAAGTTGTTCCAAGAAGCATACTTTTTATTTTTCAATAAAAATGTAATAACTATTCAAAAATTTATGTTTTACAGAGAAGTTAACTTTCTGTTATGTTACAGGTTGTCATAATCTAAGAAAGACTCTGAATAAAACCAGTGTGGCATAGGAAGCAAGGATATAAAGAGTCACTTAGCCACTTAGCACATTTTGTGTTTTGTGAAATGGTTCATTGTGGAAATGTAATAACGCCTCAAGAACAAGATTATGATTTCAGTAGCATTTATTAAGAAGATATCCATTAATGACAAATCTGATTTACAAAAAAAAAGATTTTATTTTGATTTAATTTTGATTTTAAACTCTTGATTTACAATAAAATTTTTTGTAAAACATTAGTCAGTGGATAACAAATGTAGTTTGCATTGTATGGCATGAAAATTTTTGTTTTAGAGCATATGAATTAATAGATAAATTATTTCTAAGTTTCTGTAGTCATCCACTTATTCTTCCAATATATAAAATAAAAGCATTACTTTTACAAACTGCAACTTATGTTTAAGCTGCTGGTTACAGAATATTATTATAAACTGCCTTCTCCAATTGTAAATCATGTCAGCATAGAAAAAAGTACTGTGTACAAAAAATTATGGATATAGCATATTATAATTAATAGAACAAGCAATACAAATGGAAGAGTTCAGTTATTATAGTCAGGAGTAGAGATGAGTGGTAGTAGAGAAAGCTTCACGTTAAACGTTTATTTTAGAATCCTCAAATAATACCTATAAATCTTATCTAGATTTTTTCCTTTATAATCTGTTTAATAACAAATCTAGACATTACTTGTCCAAATACATCTGTCAAATGATAGTGAAGAAAGTTGGCTCTCATCAATGACAACCTGGCTTTAGTGTCTAAGAATTACATTCACTAAGAGAGTCCTGAAAATATGATACGTGTTGAGCTTCAAACTGCTGTATTTTCAGCCTCACAGAATATAGAATTTTTCTGGAGTGCACCAGTGTAAATATATATGGCTAGCTAGCCTTTGTGCTGATATATATGAGTGTATCCATAAGTATTTAGATAGTTATCCTTGGACTGTTTCTGTGGTTAAAATAAATGACTGCATGACTGCATAGTTTTGTAACATCTTCTGTGAAGTAATATTTTTAAAACTAAAAAAATTAAAAAATTTTTAAACAACGTGAACCTATTGACAGACTTTTTTAAAATTAGGCTTTTAAAAGAAGGGCTCATTTGGGGCATCGCTACCTAGATTGAAAATATGTAATTGTCAATGACGTCACCTTGAAGTAACTAATGTTCTTTCAGATTGTCTTAACTAAGTTAATATGAATATTTTGATGTAAATCATTGTCACGGTTCAAACATATTTACTGCATTAACAAAATAGTCATTTCAACTAATAATAAATATTCAACATATGGTAAGATATTGGTTTAAAGCATGCTATTCATTCAATAAACCTCAACTGAAATGCAAGATCATTGAATAAGCTGACAGCATTATTAGATATATTCTATCTGCATGAACTATTTGGGTGTTGTGAAAAAAAACTCATAATCTCCTTTAATTAAAAATATGGGCCAGGCACAGTGGCTCACACCTGTAATCCCAACACTTTGGGATACTGCGGTGGGCGGATCACGTGAGGTCGGGAGGTCGATGCCAGGCTGACCAACATGGAGAAACCCCATCTCTACTAAAACACAAAATTAGCCAGGCAAGGTGATGCAAGCCTCTAATCCCACCTACTCAGGAGGCTGAGGAAGGAGAATTGCTTGAACCTGGGAGGCGGAGGTTGCGGTGAGCCGAGATCACGCCACTGCACTCTAGCCTGGGCAACAAGTGCAAAACTCCGTTTCAAAAAAATAAAATAAAATAAAAAAATGCAGGTGAATGTTAAAATTTGTTTCGTTTTGTTTTTTTAGTACTCTCTTACATTCTGGCATTACAAAATGCTCTAGCCTTCTCTTGTGTACTTCATGTCTCAGTCCTAGAATTAGTTGTTTCTTAAGGATCTCTGGTGTCTTTTACTGGAGAATGCTATTAGAAAGAAGGATCTATGTGCTAAGTGTGGTCCTTGCTATTGGGGTGACTTTGCTTCTAAGCCCTCTCAGGAGGTAGAGCAAGGAGATACATGCATGTATAATAACATGAAAATAAATCCGTATCTATAAATATTCATCTATGCATTCATTTGTATCTGTTTTAATCAAAACATGTTTATGCTGATATATCCAACCCTAATCTACATGGAGAATTCCAACCTCCTCTGCTTGCTTATCTGTAACAACTCACACAAATAATGAGAAACTGGGCTCCCACTGACATGGAAGGGAAGTGCTCGGAAGGGAAGGGTGTAGTCCCTTTAAGTGATACAGAAGGGTGTAGTCCCTTTAAACGATATGGAAGGGAGAAGGGGAGTGCTGGGTTGAGGAGGGCATGGTCCCTGGCTAAGGCTCCACCCCCAGGCCCTTACCAGGGGACCTAGATGAGGACAGGCATTCTTGTTTTCCTGCCAATATGTTGCATTTCCCAAGACCACCCTGGCCTGCCATGCCCCCGTCCTGTGCCTATAAAACCCCTGAAACCCAGACAGACAGACATTCAGGTGGCTGGACGTCGAGGGGAGCACATCAGCAGGCACCGGCACACCAGCAGGCCACTGACCAGCAAAATGTCTCAGAGTTCGGGTGGGGCAGTCACAGGAGAGCCCGGGCTGCGGAGCCACCCAGTTCCAGGGGAAAACCATCTCCCTTCTGCCTCTCCCACCCACTGAGAGCTATTTCCACTCAATAAAATATTGTACTCATTCTCCAAGTCCACGTGTGATCCAATTCTTCCAGTGCACCAAGGCAAGAACCCAGGGATACAGAAAGCCCTTTGTCCTTGCGACAAGGCAGGGGTCTAATTGAGCTGGCTAACGCAAGCTGCCTATTGTCAGCTAAGCTAAAAGAGCACACTGTAACCACCCACTGGGGGCTTCAGCTGTAAACATTCACCCGTAGACACTGCTTTGGGGTCGGAACCCCACAGTCTGTCCATCTGTATCCTCCCCTAGAGGTTTGAGCAGCGGGACACTGAAGAAGCAAGCCACACCTGCATACCACGCCCTGTGAGGGGACAAGGGAACTTTTCCCGTTTCACCACTACCGGTCATCGACTTACTGTTTAATTCCAGTATATATGCATGATAATATCAGAGTTGTTCACTTATACCCCCATGGGAAACAACTTTATCAGGTACATACAGTGCTGACGCACAGCTCCTTTCCCTTTAGTCTTAAAGTCTTTACTCATTTCCAAAGTTACTTAGCTCAGCAGTTTTTTCTCCTATTTCCTTTAGTGAGATTGTCTCATACATTTATAATACAGTTAGGTTACTTTGTCACAAACTCTATTCTATCTAGGATTCTGTGGCCTTGTAAATGACGTTTTAAAATTTGTATCCATTAGGCATGAATTTTTTTCAGTTTCGTGTATTTACCATTGCAGTATTATTTAGAATAATTTTCTTGCCCTAAAAATTTCCCTGTGTTTCACCTAGTCATCTTTTCTCCCTCTTATGCACCCATGGCAATCATCTGTTTATAATGTTTTTAGTAGTGAATTGTCTAAAATGTCATATAATTGAAATTATACAGCATGTGCACTTTCAGAATGGCTTCTAAGATTCCTCCATGTCTTTATGTGGCTTGGTAACCTTTTTTAATGTTGAATAATTTTTCATAATATGGGTATATCTCAACTGATTTGTCTATTGACCTTTTTAACACCATCTCTGTTTGTTTCAGTTTTTGGCAATTATGAATAAAGCTGCTGTAAATATTCATGGGGAGCTTTTCTGTGGATATAAGTTTTTAAATCAGTTGGGTAAATATCTAGGTTTAACTGTGTTAAAAATTATTTTAAAAATATTACCAAAAGGAATGAGAGGTTTTCAGGGGATATATGAAGCAGTATATTTCTAGGTCTTAAGATGTTTTTGAGAAAAAAAAAAACACTCATATTATGGTTACTGTAGCATATAGAAATGTTAGTGGAAGAAATAAATAAACTGGGACCATTTTATGTACTTGGCATGCTTTCAAAATTTAAAATATCATTTTATTTATTTGCTGTACAAAAATTGAACCTATAATGGTTTTTGAAGAATATAATAAATATTAAATAATTGATTAGAGCAAGTGGGTATTTTCAGAATGCAGGCACAAGTGACATTTTATTTGAATTAAATAAATGAGTATATAATATAATGCTAAAGTAAAATAGAAAAAAACATTTAAGATGCTTTTGCATTTCAGGGAGGAAAGCTTGATATAGAGAAATTTTTTCGGGGTGTTGAATGCTTCTGCTCTTTATTAAAAGTGTTTATTACATGAAAAACTTCATTCTGATATCTATTGCTACTAATGAGTTTGTTTTAGAGGAGACCTTCATTTATAGAAGAAATGGAAAAATTACACTTATAAGCCAAGGATTGCATATTACTGCAAGAACAAATTATTGAAGCATACTAAAGTAAGTTTTCTTAAAAATGCAACACATTCTAGGCTCAGGAAACTTAAGATAGGCAAGTTATTAATATATTGAGTTTTATGAAAGTAGTGATTAACTTTTGGAGCATACCTATGGGAAATATGTTTGAATAGTTTCATACTGTATCAAAGAGACAGTATGTGTAAAAGCGATTTGACATGAGAAAATTTTTAGTCAGCTTGATTATAAGATTTTTGAAAATGTCTTTATCTTTAAACATCAGAAATTGTTAAAGCATAGCTTGTTGAAGTATAACTACTATAAACATTAAGATGAAATTGTATACAGAATTTTTTCTGAAATTATAAATTTTAATACATAAAGTAAATTTTCTACATAAATATAATTTTCCTAATTCAAAATATTTATAGACATTTTACAATTGTAATTTAATTTAAGTCTATCTAAAGTGAATTATGTACCTCCATGTCTCTTTAAAAGTAGTATATAGAACATATATTGATGGTTTGGTTCTTCTATTAGAGATGTGAATTGCTAATCAGGGCTGTGAAACCAGGATGCCATGTCACCATCAACAATGGTGTCTACTTTATGGTCTTTAAGTGTTTATAATTTATTTCATATTCTTTTTTTCTGATAGCTTTTGCTGTTATCAGACGTTTTGCTGCTTATAATCTGCTGGTTCTTTTGATACCTGATTGACAAGTGAATGTGCTTCAGCTTCTCACATTGATTTGAAGACCATGTTCTAGATAATCTCAAAAATCTAGTTAATCTGAATAATCCAGTTAATCTGAAAAAGATATAACTCTGAAACACAAAGTAAGCCATTGTAGGCACCCACTGAGAGACACATAGGTGGCATCTTACAAATCAGTGTTCAATCTTTCAGTCATAAAGGCTGGTGAAAATCTTGACCAGTATATCAATCATTGGTTAAACAGAAGCCTCAAGTTCAGTTCCCTTTTTTTTTCAAGAGAATTCATACTTCCAAATATTTTGGGAAATTAATATTTCTATACATTTTTTGCAATATATGCAGTATTTCCATGACTCTACTTATGACCATGAGTTTGAAGGAGTGTTATTATGAAAGGGCAATCACAGTTCTTACAGTTGTCTATCAAGTGGTCATGAAAAATCATATTAAAGTAAATCTCGGGGTATATTCTAATTAGAGTTTACAGCAAGCTGCTTTAGGAGACTGCAGCATTTTCAGTGGTATTCAGTGTGTGTTCAGAAAATTTAGGGCAGAGTTAACTCAGAACAATTTTGTGCCAATATAACACTTTTGACACTTTCATTCACTTAAAAAAATTTATTCTACAAGCATTTGCAGTACTATGATGTGCTATGTAAATAAAATGTAAATCAGCATTCCTGAAGACCGCTATATATTTCCTTTCAGTTCTTTGTTAGAAATATATAATGTAAAGAAAAAGTAGTAAATCCTTTAAGACTTGCTTTTCCTATTTAATAAAACTTGTGTCCTTTTAATTCTTATTTATGTATTTATTTATGAGTCAGGGCTTACTCATGTTGGAGTGCAGTGCTCAGTCACAGCTCACTGCAGTCTCAAACTCCCAGGCTCAAGTGACCCTCCTACCTCAGCTTTCCTGGTAGCTGAGACAACAGGCATGCACCTCCTGCACAGCTGATTTTTAAATTTTGTGTAGAGATGGGGGTCTCCCTTGTTGCCCAGGCTGGTTTGGAACTCCTGAGATCAAGTGATCCTCCTGCTTTACCTTCCTGAAATGCTGGGATTATGGGCATGAGCTACTGTGCCTGATCACTTTGCTTCTTATTTTAAACTCTTTACCATTTTCCTGTTGTTAACAACCACACTCACTGAAAAATAAAACATTTAAATGTTAGTAATAATTATTTAAAATTCTCAAAATTTGTTTTTAAAGACAGGAACTTAAGATAGCTATGCAAAATATTCCAGAGTATTCCAGAGATACTCTACAAACTTTGTTAGGTAATTAGTTTGAACACAGATTTAATCATGAAGATGTATTGATGCTGTAAAAGGAAAACAAAGAAAAATTGCAATTTTTGATATTTTCCAGTTTAAAAAATTTCAGGTTATGTAGGTTTTTATACTCATAATTTCCTGAAATATATACAAGGTATGGGGATCATAAATCAAGAGAAAATAATTGGATGAAGATGAGACATAAACATGTGTTTGCACAGTAATTACTGAGCTTTTGCGTTTACTTGCAATTGAGCAGAATAAATTTGTTTTCAAATATAGAGATGACAGATTTTTTCTTATATCATATACTTTTATAACCAGTCCCATGTCCAAAATGAAAAGCACTATAAATTTCATCACTTTTTATTACCAAACTAATTTATTTCTTAGGGTTCAAAACTTTCTTAAGATGACTTCCTGGTCTGTATGTAGATCCAGCTTCTTTTTTTTTTTTTTTTTTTTTTTGAGTCAGAGTCTTGCTCTATTGCCCAGGCTGGAGTGCAGTGGCGTCATCTCGGCTCACTGCAAGCTCTGCCTCTTGGGTTCATGCCATTCTCCTGCCTCAGCCTCCCGAGTAGCTGGGACTACAGGTGCCCACCACCTTGCCTGGCTAATTTTTTGTATTTTTAGTAGAGACGGGGTTTCACTGTGTTAGCCAGGATGGTCTCGATCTCCTGAACTCGTGATCCACCCGCCTCAGTCTCCCGAGGAGATCCAGCTTCTTAATCCTCAAGCTCAAATTCCAAGTACTGTGGGCCTAAACAGTGAATATGGACATAACCATCTTCACCGCCGCTGCTGTAACTCTTGCCATTTGAAGGGAAGGCAACCCTGTTGACAGTTGTGAAGTAACTCTTGACTCTTCCAAACTATTTTTCAAAGGCCAAATGGAAGAACCTGGGCTCAAACCTGTCAGTCCTGTTGGAGGTTGTGGTTACATCCATGGCTTTCTCTCTGTCACCCAGTATCACATGGTCATTATAACTGGGGAAAGGGCATCTGAGTTGATGAGATGTTCTGTCCAGAAAGTCTCTTGATGTTCAAGAGTTGTAGAATCAAAGAACTTGGCTGTGTTGTCCTTGGTTGCAGTGACAAACATGATCATGTCCTTGGATAACTTTATGTTACTGATCTTCTGGGAGTGCTATTTAACACTCACCAATACCTCTCCAGATGTGGCATTATACTGGTTGGACACTCCACTCTTATGGTCTGTGATGATGCACTCCCCTGGGGGGTCCTCAAAAAGCACTGGTGATATTATAGTCATTGTAAAGGATTTTCATGTATGTCTCATTGCTGTCAATCTGCCTTAGGTCCTGCAGATAAAAGAAGCTCACAAAGCACTGGTAGCCCATCTGCTTGTCTGTAGAGAATATAGTGATATTGTTCCCAAAGTCCTTGCCACAGGTCTGGACAGCTAAATCAGTTTTGAGTAGGGCCAACTGCTTCCCTGTCCCAGAGACGACAGCTGTTGTCAGCTGAGCCAGGGAGGACATGCTTGGTGTCCCAGTCACTGTCCATGCAGCACACAGCTGCTGTATGGTCCACGTGGGTGCCCAGCCTCTCACCGTTCACAGAGTACCACACATTGACGATCATCCCACTGGGGACGATATATATTCTAGTTGTTCATTTCTTATTTCTGGAAGGACTCCTTGATCCTTTTTATAGATCATAATACAGACAGGGTCCAAAAATATGGCAAATGTCATAAGTAAATGCACAGCACAAGATTCAATTTGGAGTAGTTGACTTTAAGATTTTGCCTAAGGAGAAACTGAGATGTGAACAAGCACACCCTTGACATTTTATAGAGTGTAACACCAAGTAAAGCAGGGATTATTCATAATTGTTAGAAAACTCTATTTCTGAAAGTAATAAGATGCAAAATAGAGTTTGATGTGTAGCTGGAAAGTAAAAAATAATTTCAAACTTAGCATAAAGTTTATTTCTATAATCAGAATTTAGGGTGGAAGTGGAAAAATTCATCAAGATTGATTGGGTAAAAGTAATATTTTCCTTATTTTAATTTAAACAATTTACAATAATTTTGTAGCCAAAATACAAGAATACCTTTAGGATTTAATTAAGTAGAACATGAATTGATCTATAATGGTATGTTTTGTCTTCCACACATCTTTCAATAAACAATAATGTCTTTACATTACTGAAAGACATTAATGATAAAGAGCCTTTATCACTGAGCCTCCAAAGGCACAAGGCAACATTTGGCTACTTCAGCAGGGGCAGGGTAACTGAGAAAGCCTTACCCCAGGCACCATGGGACACAGGGCCTACCTAAGACTGAGGCACAACAAAGTTGACAGAGAAGTTTCTACCTTCTGCCCTGTACAGCAGAAGATACCCAGTAGTGGGATTGCTGGATCAAATGACAGTTCTACTTTTAGTTCTTTAAGGAATCTCCATACTGTTTTCTATAGTATTTGTACTAGTTTACATTCTCGCCAGCAGTGTAAAAGTGTTTCCTTTTCACCACATCTATGACATCAGCTATTTTTGATTTTTTAAATTATGGCCATTCTTGCCCTTCTTGCAGGAGTAAGTAAGGTGGTGTCTCATTGTACTTTTAATTTGCATTTCCCTGACAGTTAGTGATGTTGAGCATTGTTTTCCTATGTTTGTTGGCCATTTGTATATCTTCTTTTGAGAATGTCTGTTCATGTCCTTTGCCCATTTTCTTTTCTGTCTTTTTTTTTTTTTGAGATGGAGTCTCACTCTGTCACCAGGCTAGAGTGCAATGGCACAATCTTGGCTCACTGCAACCTCCCCCTCCTGTGTTCAAGCAATTCTTCTGCCTCAGCCTCCTGAGTAGCTGGGACTACAGGCATGTGCCACCACTACCAGCTAATTTTTGTATTCTTAGTAGAGACAGGGTTTCACCATGTTGGCCAGGATGATCTTGATCTCTTGACCTCATGATCCACCTGCCTCGGCCTCCCAAAGTGCTGGGATTAAAGGCATGAGACACCACACCTGGCCCTTTGCCCATTTTTGATGGAATTTTTTTTTTCTGGGCAATGTGTTTGAATTCCTTATAGATTGTGGATATTAGTTCTTTGTCAGATGCACTGTTTGCAAGTATTTTCTTCCACACTATAGGTTGTCTCTTTACTCTGCTGATTGTTTCTTTGGCTGTGCAGAAGCTTTTTAGTTAAGTAGGTGCCATCTATTTATCTTTGTTTTTGTTGCATTTGCTTTTGGATTCTTGGTCATGAAGTCGTGAAGACTTGCCAATGTCTGGAAGAGCTTTTCTGTTGTTATCTTTTAGATATTTTTATGACTCCAGGTCTGAGATTTAAGTCTTTGATCCATCTTGGGGTTGGTTTTTGTATAATGTGAGAGATGAGGATCCAGTTTCATTCTTCTACATGTGGCTTGCCAATTATCCCAGCACCATTTGTTGAATAGGGTGTCCTTTCCCACTTTATGTTTTTGTTTGCTTTTTCAAAGATAAGTTGGCTGTAAAAATTTGGCTTTATTTCTGTGTTCTCTATTCTGTTCCATTGGTCTATGTGCCGATTTTTGTACCAATATCATGCTGTTTTGGTAACTGTAGCCTTGTAATATAGTTTGAAGTGGGTAATGTGATGCCAACAGATTTGTTATTTTTGCTTAGTCTTGCTTTGGCTATGCAGACTCTTTTTTTTTTTTTTTTGGTTGCACATGAATTTTAGGATTGTTTTTTCTAGTTCTGTGAAGAATGATGATAGTGTTTTTGTGGGAATTGAATTTAATTTGTAGATTGCTTTTGGCAGTATGGTCATTTTCACAATATTGATTCTATCCATTCATGAGCATGGGATTGTTTCCATTTGTTTCTTTGTGTCATCTATGATTCCTTTCAGCAATCTTTTGCAGTTTTCCTTTTAGAGGTCTTTCACCTCCGTGTTTAGGTATATTCCTAAGTATTTTATTTTATTTTTTGCAGCTGTTGTAAAAGGGCTTGAGTTCTTGAATTGATTCTCAGATTTGTCATTGTTGGTGTATAGCAGTGCTACTAGTTTGTTTACATTGATTCCATATCCTGAAACGTTACTGAATTCATTTTTCAGATCCAGGAGCTTTTTGGATGAGTCTTTAGGGCTTTCTAGGTTTACAATCATATCATCAGTGAACAGCGACAGTTTGACTTCCTCTTTACCATTTGGATGCCCTTTATTTCTGTCTGTTGTCTGATTGCTCTGACTAGCACTTCCAGTACTATGTAGAATAGAAGGGGCGAAAGTACACATCCTTGTCTTGTTCCAGTTCTCAGGGGGAATGCTTTCAACTTTTCCTGGTTAAGTATAATGTTGGCTGTGGGTTTGTAATAGATAATTTTATTACTTTCTATGCCCCTTCTATGCTGATTTTGCTGAGAGTTTTAATCATAAAGGGATGCTGGATTGTCAAATGCTTTTTCTGCATCTATTGAGATAATCACATGATTTTTGTTTTTACTTCTGTTCATGTGATGCATCACATTATAGACTTGCATATGTTAAACCATCCCTGCATCACTGATTTAAGCCCAAATTGATTATGGTGTATTATCTTTTTGATAGGCTGTTGAATTCTGTTACCTAGTATTTTGCTGAGGATTTTTGCATTTATGTTCAGGGATATTGGTCTATAGTTTTCTTTTTTTGTTATGTTATTTCCTGGCCTTGGTATTAAAGTGATACTAGCATCATGGAATGATTTATGGAGGATTTCCTCTTTCTCTATCTTCTGAAATAGTTTCAGTAAGATTGGTAAAAATTATTCTTTGAATGCCTGATATAATTCAGCTATGAATCCATCTGGTCCTGGACTTCTTTTTTTGGCAATTTTTTATTACAGTTTCAATCTCACTACTTGTTATTAATCTGTTCTGAGTTTTTATTTCTTCGTGATTTAATATAGAAGGGTTGTGTATTTCCAGGAATTTATCCATCTCTTCCAAATTTTCTAGTTTGTGTGTGATTTAATATAGAAGGGTTGTGTATTTCCTGGAATTTATCCATCTCTTCCAAATTTTCTAGTTTGTGTGTGAAAACGTGTTCACAGTAGCCTTGAACTATCTTGTATTTCTGTGGTATCAGTTTTAATATCTCCTGTTTTGTTTCGAATTAAGCTTATTTGGATATTCTCTTTTCTTGGTTAATCTTGCTAATAGTCTATCAATTTTGCTTCTCTTTTCAAAAATACAGATTTTTGTTTTATTTACTTTTTGTATATTTTTGTTTAAATTTTATTTAACTCTGATCTGACCTTGGTTATTTATTTTCTTCTGCTGGATTTGGGTTAAGTTTGTTCTTGTTTCTGTAGTTCCATAAGGTGTGATCTTAGAATTTCTATGTGTGCTCTTTCAGACTTTTTAATGTAGGCATTTAATACTATGAGCTTTCCTCTTACACTGCTTTTGCTATGTTTCAGAGGTTTTCATAAGTTGTGTTACTATTATGTTTAATTCAAAGAATGTTTTAATTTCCATCTTGATTTTATTCTTGACCCAAAAATTATTCAAGAGCAGAACATTTAATTTCCATGTGTTTGCATAGTTTTGAGGGTTCCTTTTGGAACTTTTTTTTTTTTATTTTATTTCACTGTGGTTTGAGAAGGTACTTGAAATAATTTTGACTTTCTTAAATTTATTGAGACTTGTTTTGTGGCTTATCATATGGTCTATCTTTTAGAATATTCCATCTGCTGATGAAAATAATGTATATTCTGCAGTTGTTGGGTAGAATGTTCCATAAATATCTGTTAAATTTATTTGTTCTAGGGTATAGTTCAAGTCCATTGTTTTCTTTGTTGACTTTCTGTCTTGATGACCTCTCTAGTGTTGTCAGTGGAGTATTGAAATCCCTCATTATTATTTTGTTGCCATCTATCTCTTCTCATGTCTCGTAATAATTGTTTTATAAATATGGGAGTTTTCATGTTAGGTTCAAGTATATTTATTATTGAGATATTTTCCTGTTGGTCTTTTTCTTTTATTATTATGTAATGTCACTCTTTGTCTTTCTTAACGGTGTTTGCTTTAAAGTCTGTTTTGCTAATATAAGAATACCTAGCTACTCCTGCCAGGTGGGGTGGCTCATACCTCTAATCCCAGCACTTTGGGAGGCCGAGGCAGGCACAGTAAGAGATCAGGAAATCGAGACCATCCTGGCCAATATGGTGAAACCCAGTCTCTACTAAAAATACAAAAATTAGCCAGGTGTGGTGACATGTGCCTATAACCCCAGCTGCTTGGGCAGCTATGGCAGAAGAATCTCTTAAACCCGGGAGGTGGAGGTTGCAGTGAGTGGAGATTGCACCACTGCACTCCAGTCTGGGAGACAGAGTGCAACTCTGTCTCAAAAAAAAAAAAAAAAAAAAGAATAGCTAGCCACTCCTGCTTGCTTTTGGTGTCTATTTGCATGGAATATCTTTTTGTATCCTTTTACCTTATGTATTAAGTGAGTCTCTTGAAGACATCAGATTCTTGTTTGGTGGATTTTTTTCATTCTACCATTCTGTATTTTTTAAGTGGAACATTTCAATGTTAGTATTGAGATGTGAGGTACTATTTTATTCATCATGCCAGTTTTTGCCTGAATACTCTGTGTGTGTGTGTGTTATTGTTTTATATACTCTGTGAGATTTATGCTTTAAGGACGTTCTATTTTGGAGTATTTTGAGGTTTTGTTTCAAGATTTTTTGTTTTTTCCTTTTAAGGATCAAAAAGTTTTATAGCCAAGAAAGAAGGAAGGGAGGAAGGAAGGAGAAAACAGCTCCCTCTGACAGAGACAGAGGGAGCGGGGGTTCAAACAAAGAGAAAACCCCCAGTTTCCAGATTTAGAACTCCTTTTAGCATTTCTTGTAGTGCTGGCTTGGTAGTGGTGAATGCTCTCAGTATTTGTTTGTCTGAGTAAGACTATCTCTCCTTCATTTATGAAGTTAAGTTTGTCTGGATACAAAATTTTTGGCTGGCAATTATGTTGCTTGAGGATGCTAAAGATAGGACCCCTGGCTTGTAGGGTTTCTGCTGAGAAATCTGCTGTTAATATGATAGGTTTTTTCTTATAGGTTACCTAATGCTTTTGCCTCACAGCTCTTAAGATTCTTCCCTTTGTCTTGACTTTAGATAATCAGATGACTGTGTGCCTGGGTGATGATCTGTTTTTGATGAATTTCCCAGGTATTCTTTGAGCTTCTTTGATTTGGGTTTCTAGATCTCAAGTGAGGGCCCGGAAGTTTTCCTTGAGTATACCCTCAAATATGTTTTCCAAACTTTTAGATTTCTCTTCTTCCTCAGGAATACTAATTTTTCTTAGGTTTGTCCATTTAATCTAACCTCAAATTTCCTGGAGGCTTTGTTCATTTTTTAAATTCTTTTCTCTTTATCTTTCTATGATTTGGTTAATTTAAAAGCCTTTTCTTCCAGCTCTGAAGTTCTCTCTTCTATTTGTTCAATTCTATTTTTGACAATTTCCAGTGCATTTTTTTTTTTTTGTATTTCTGTAAGTGTGTCTTTCATTCCAGGCATTGTGATTTTTTTTTTCTTTATGGTATCTATTTTTCTGGAGCATTTTCATCCATATTCTGTATTTTTCAAAATTTATTTAAGTTGGTTTTCATTTTTCTCTTGTATCTCCTTGAGTTGTTTAATAATCAACTTTATGAATTTTTTTACCTGGCAATTCAGTGATTTCTTCCTGGTTTGGATCCAGTTCTAAGGATCTAGTTTGGTCTTTTGTGGGGGTGTTATAGAACCTTGTTTTGTCATAATACCAGAATTACTCTTCTGATTCCTTCTCATTTGGGTAGACTATTTTAGTGGAAAAATCTGGAACTCAAGGGTTGCTGTTCAAATTCTTTTGTCCCACGGGATGGTCCCTTAATGTGGTACACTCCCACTCCCCCTAGGGATAGGGCTTCCTGCAAGCCAGACTGCAGTAATTGTTGCCCTTCTAGGTCTAGCCACGCAGCAGGGCTACTATGCTCTGGCCTGCTGCTGGGAATGTCTTCAAAGAGTCCTGTGATGCAATCTATCTTCAGATCTCCCAGATGTGAATACCAGCATTTGCTCCAGGGAGGTGGCAGGGATGCGAAGTAGACTCTGTGAGAGTCCTTGGTTGTAGATATGTTTAGTGTGCTAACTTTCTTGAATGCTGGTTATGCTAGCTGTGAAGTTGTCACATGGACAGACTCAGGACCACTGGTTAGCCATGATGTTGCGGGCAGTGGAATAAGCTGTTATTTTCCTCTTTCTTGGAGCAGACTTATTCTGTCATGAGTTGCTATAATGTTTTAAGTTGGTTGGCTTCCAGCCAGGAGGTGGCAATTTCAAGAGAGCATCAGCTGCAATAATAGAAGGGGGACATACGCTTGCCTTAAGACGGCCAGGATTAGTATTTGGGTTTCTCAGGTGATGAACGAGGTCATAAAGGTCCCAAGAGTTGGTCTTTTGTGATTGACTATTGGGGTGGGTGGAAAAATACCATCACATGGGAACAGGGTTAGGCAGGTCTGAACTCAGACTCTCCTTGGGTGCAGCTTGCCACAGCCACTGTTGGGGCTTGCAGGTAGTTCTCAGGCTAATGGGGTTACGTTCCAGAGGGGATTATGGCTGCTTCTATTGCCAGGGAAGTGGGAGTAAGCCAGTAGCGATAGGCTTCACCCAGCTTCCATGCAGTTGGCGAGGCCAGTATCACTCCCATCGTGCCCTGCTAACAGCACCCAGTTTATCTCCAGGCAGCTTGTGTGCTGGACTCAGACCTAACCTCAGGCTGTAACTTTACTTGCTGAAAAAGCAAGCACAGCTTTCAGGCTATGCCCCTCCTTGTCTGCTCATACTGTTGGAGGCGAGTCCTGCTTTTCTTTCTGCAGCAGTTCTCGTTCCCCTTAGATTCTGCTCTAGAGAGTTTGCATCAGTAAAAACTATTACAAACTTCTGTTGGAAGCTCTTTCACCCTGTGTCCCCTCCCAAATTTCGCCAGCTGCCTTCCCCGAGGGTCACTTTGAGATATAATCAGGAATGGCTTCCCTGGGCTCCAGCTGGAGAAATGGAGTTCTTACAAGGCTCTTCCCACTGCTGCTTCTAATTTTACATTTCACAGTAAATCTGTTTCAGCTCCAGGTACGGTTAACTTCTTCTCCTGTAGTATGGATTTTCAGGTTCCCTGGTGGAGACGTGTGTCTGGAAGCAGGTTTCCCCCCTTCTCACACTTTGGGAATTCACATATTTTGTGCCTGTCTTCCAGAATTGGCAGTGGCCTGCCGTTTCTTTCTAAAGATCTGAGAATTCTTTCAGTTTTCCTAGTACACACCTTTGGTGGTTCTTGGAGCAAAAGTCCACGGTGTGAGTCTCTACACACTTTTCTGTTTGTCCAAGTGGGAGCTGCATGCCAGCCTTGTCTACTATCCACCACCTTCCCTGACTATGCTTTTGAGTTCTTATTTATAAAATATTTTTTCTGGCCAGTGTCCTAAAGTATTTCCCCTATGTTTTCTACTAGTAGTTTTATATTTTTGGGTTTTACATTAAGGTCTTTAATCTATTTTGAGTTGAGTTTTGTACAGCATGAGAGGTGGGGGTCTAGTTTCATTATTTACCTGTATTTTATGGTAGACACCCTCTACCATAGGTATATGAGTGATTAAGTCCTGCCTCTTCTGGGAAGTTCTTTCTTTAGAGAGTTCAGGTTAGTTGGTTAGCCTGTGACCTCACCTCTCTGATGAGCTCAAGAAAGTTTATAATTTTCTAGATTATTTATCTTCTTGTCATTTGGTATTAATGTAGTTCCTTCTTGTGTTTTTTTGTCTTAAATGAATGCCAAAAATCTATCAATTTGTTATTAATTTTAACTAAAATTAAAATTATAGGGAGACCCACTATTATTTGTTCTGGCAGTTATAATGAAACTTTCTTATCAATAGCTTTCTACACAGAGAGGTAGTAGAGTGACTAGAAGGGATTGTTCTGAGGACTGAAACCATAAATTCCTCAGGTTCTATTTCTCAGTTTTTTTACTTATGTTCAATTACTTATGCCTGTACTTTCAGTTTATTCTTGTGTAAGTAGAATAATTATAGAATCATTCTTAAGATTGAATAGATTGGCTGGGCGTGGTGGCTCATGCCTGTAATCCCAGCACTTTGGGAGGCCAATGTGGGCAGATCACGAGGTCAGGAGATCAAGACCATCCTGGCTAACATGTAATATGGATTTTCAGGTTCCCCGGTGGGGACGTGTGTCTGGAAGCAGGTTTCCCCTCTTCTCACACTTTGGGAATTCACAGTTTTGTGCTGTCTTCCAGAATTGACAGTGGCCTGCCATTTCTTTCTAAAGATCTGTGAATTCTTTCAGTTTTTCTGGTACACACGTGTGGTGGTACGTGGAACAAAAGTCCACAGTGTGAGTCTCTACTGAAAATACAAAAATTAGCCGGGCGTGGTGGTGCATGCCTGTAGTCCCAGCTACACAGGAGGCGGAGGCAGGAAAATCACTTGAACCCGGGAAGCGGAGATTGCAGTGAGCCAAGATTGCACCACTGCACTCCAGCCTGGGCTACAGAGGGAGACTCCGTCTCAAAAAACAAAAAACAAACAAACAAAAAAGATTAAATAGACTAATGTGTTTTAAATCCTGCGTGTCACATGGCAAGTGCTTCATGAACACAAGTTAATGGAACAGGAGAGGTGTGGTTGTATTTTACACATAATATATCTATATTGGTAAGCTGAAATTTTAATTTCTTAATCCAGTAAGATAAAATCTTAATTTCTCTTTTTTCTCTTTATAAACTCATATTGATTTAGTAGGTGTTCTCAGGTGGGCACTGTACTATTATCCTCTCTATTTTCAGAACAATTTTAAAGACCATAATATGCTTGGGAACCTCACTTATTGTTCTGAATTTAGATATAATGCTAAATTTTCTAAAGAAAATCATGTTTTCTGAAAAACAAAAATAACAGGGCATATTTCTTATGTAAATTTTTAATAAAGTAACTTTTATTTTTGTTGTATTTTATGGAATTAAAATGAACATTTTCAGGGTGAAAAATTGTTGCTATTTGCAATTTCACATGCCAATATGAAACTTACATCAAATTAATGTCAACTAATATGTTTAATGGCATTTAAATTTCTTTATCTCTGTTTATTTATAGATCAAATCACATTTACATTAGAGTTCTGAAGCAGCATGTGATTTCAATATTTCCCGTCTATGTTTCTGTTATTCATTTTTAAATAAAATTAAGTATGGTGTGGTAGCTAATTAAAATTTTACGTAATCCTGTCATATTATTTGATGTCATGATTTCATTACTGTTATCTCTCCATGGACAATAGTTTATTGATACTAGTTTTTTGTTGTTGTTGTTGTTGTTAAATTCTTAGAACTTATTAATCTATTCTGAAAACATATTTCACTTTAAAAAGTTAAGACATGTTAAGAAGGACTTTAATGGTGTATCTCAACAGGATTGTAATAGTATTGACGCCTTCGCATTTTACATATCATAGCACATTTTGAATAACTTTAAAAAATTAATCAGACAATGCACCAGTTACCCTGGTGAGGGAGATGATGGTGTTTCCTTCATAGTTAAGATGCAGCATCAACATGACTTATGTAAGAGTATTCTGATATTCAGAACAGCAGCAAAGGTATAATTAAGTACTTCCGATTAAGTTGAAGATAAATTTTAAAAAGTTTAATTTGATTTTATATAGTGTACTTTACCTTAATTTTTTAAAAAGAAGCTGACAGATATGTGATTGGCAGAGAGTTATCCTTTTTATATTTAAAATAACTACTTGAATATAGATGAAAATTAGAATGTGAGATACATTTACTCAAAATGTGTAAGTTCATATGATACAGACATTTATCAAAATGTCCTGCTAAATAAGAATTGACTCACAAGTAACTAAAAGGTATTTTGGAGAGTAGCTACTCCGAATTCCTCCAAATGCAGTGATCCTTTCCAGAGCTCCTCAGACATGGATTTTACGTGCAAACGCACAAGGCTATCAGCTTAATGCCTTGTAAAGATGTCTGTACCCTGCTTGTCAGTTCTGAAAGTCATACTGTTTTTATTTGACCCTAATTCTGCATCTCTATAAATTCTAGCCAGTGAAAGGCTTATAAAAGCAACAGAAAGTATGTCTACTCTTCTTTCTTTATGCTATTCATTTATTCATTCATCTGCTCATTCATCCATCATGTAGCTAATAGCCAAAGTTTCTATCAGATCTTGAATATAGAAATGCACATTAGAAATCTCTATCCTTGAAAAGTGAACAAGTCAAATACACAGTCAGCTAATACGATTAATCCTATGAAGAAAGTACAGGCAAAGATCTTACAGAAGCTGAATAAAAGAACTCCTGACTCACCAGTGAGGTTGGATATCAAAAAAGCCTTCAAAGAGGAAAAGACTTCTGACTAGACCAGCTATCTTCAGTGCAGGCAGGAGTATGAAAGCCTAACACGAAAGCAGAGAATGAGTCTCACAGATAATTATAATTTGCATACAGATTGAAGTAAATGGAAGTGGCATTCAAATGTTTAAAGAAGGCTGTTAGTGCTCTCCTACATTTTCGCTTTTCCAAACTAAATAGACCTGCCCTTAGTTCTTCATTATTTGTTATATGGTTCGGTTTCCAAATATCTTTAATAATTTATTTTATGGCACTTTAATTCATCGAAAAATATAATGCTTAAACAGCACAAAATATTCCACATAACTGAATTGCCTTTAGTCTTGCTGCGTTTACAAAGAGCACTGTTAAAACTAGTTTTTAAAACCTAACTTGAAGATGCTGTAGAGCTCACAACCTAAGAGCAATACGCCATAAAGTACAAACATGCAGCCATATTTTGTTTCTTATTATGTAGTTGTTGCTCTTATAATTTATCATTATTTTCAATAAGGATTCAATAATTTAAATTACGATTGATGAGAAGAAATATTTTAAAAATCTGATTGGATAATGTGTAAATTATATACAACTTTCTACATGGATCCTAGTATCATCTTGTAGGGGCAAAGCAAAGTAGCTGTTTAGCAGCATATATCTATTAATTTACTGGAATTCTCAGACACATCAACCATATGGAAATCAGAAGAGAATTCAACAAACTCGTTCTATTTTGTTGTGTTTTTCTAATGGTGAAGGATAACGACAAATAAATATAATAGTTGGTAGATGACAATAAGAGAGGGAAGTGAGGTGAGGAAACCTATGCTCTAGAGGTAAGAAATTTTGGAATAACTGAATAGTTTCTGGAGAATTTATGCCAGCATTTGTCATAGATCATTTAAATTTATCCTTGAACACATTAGGAAGTAAAGGAAAGTAGAGCCATTGAATCTAGTGGTTCATAGCAATCCAAAATTGATTATCAACTTCTAGCTGTTCAAGATCTCATCTTTGTGCCTCTTCAAGAGCAAGAACAAAGTAGAACTTTAAGTAGCCTTTGAACATATATTAGAAATTTTTATCTGCTTACCAGATAGATAATGCTCACATTTCCCTATATAAGAAAAAAGCACTTTCACAGCATAATTCTCAAAGCATTTGTTTTCTGTGTCCCTTATTTGACAGTCAATTTTGTGTGGGCAGTTAATTTTATATAGGTACACTGATGATTAAGAGCAAGGTTTCTCCCGCTTCCTGGGTTCACACAAGTTTGCCACTTAGCCCTTGTGAAGACACAAACTTGAACATAGATTGCTTAATCCTTCTGGGTCCCAGTTACAGCTAAAATAAGAATAATAATATCCAGTTTACAAAACTGATATTTGATTTGGTATGCAAAGCAGCTAAAATTCTTCTCGACACATGAGAAGAGACGTTCTATAAATTGACACTATTATTGGCTTCCTTGATTACTTTATTTCTGAATATATTTGCTTTGCCCCCTTAACAAAGTTTGATGCTGCCATGGGAAAGGACTGTGGAATTTCTACTGTTTTACCACAAATGTAAATTGAGTTTCTATTATATGTGGTCTGGCTTAGAACTTTGCTTTGCTTATCTGCAGAGACAAAAACAAATTATAGCTAGATTGATTGATGACTTACCTTAGAATTAGGACCAATATATTTCACCAATAATGCCAGGTAATAGGTCATTTATTTCTCTAACAAGAAACTTCAGGTGCTGACCTGACCTCCTCCTTCTACTGTCTCATATGTCCTGAGGACTAGACTCCTCTCACTGCCCATACATCAGTTTTTTGACTAGTATCTACTTCTCATCTCAATTTTTTAAAATAATATTCTATTTTAGGATAGTTTTAAGTTTAAAGAAAAATCAAAAAGATAGTACAGAGAGTTTTCATATATTTGATACTACATTTCTTCTATATTTTCAAGCAGTACTTGAACATTTTAAGGAGTACTGGTAAGGTATTTTATAGAATCTTCAATTGGGATTTGTCTATTATTATTTTCTCATGATAATACTGGAGATAAGGGGTTTAGTGAAGAAGAACACAGGGAAAATTGCCGTTTTCATCACGTTGTATCAAGGATAAAATCTATCAACATGACATCACTGTGTGTCTTAACCGTGATTCCCTAGTTGAAGTGGTGTCTGTCAGGTCACTCCATATTGCGAAGTCACTCTTTCCCCCCATTTCCATACTCAAGTCTGTGGAAGGAAGTCTCTGTATGTGCAGCTCATACCTGAGGAGTGGAGATTTATTCTGCAGTGGAGATTTGTCTTATATGTCCCATTTAGTTATTTATTTATTTATCTCATGTTTATTTATGTTAGTATGGACTCATGGATATTTATTTCATACTTTGGGTTATACTCCAGTACTGCTTTATTTATTTTGTTGCAAAAATTTTTCCAGCATTGGCCATTGGTAAAAAGACAAAATTGGCTCTTGTATCCGTTAGGAATATGTCCGTACATTTTCTTTTGTTTCTTTGTTTTATTTTGTTTTTTGAGCATTTCTCTTTTTTTCTAGCCTAGAAAAACCTCCAAGCTTATCTTTTATATGTTCTGCCCAGTCCTAAAATGGGCCATTTATTCCCTCTTCCTCATATTGGAGAATAGTATTTGTAGAAAGCGAAATTTGTGCACTCTATGTGCTTTTTGTTCCTGGCCAATATTATAACATATTACATTATATGTAAACATATTAATTGAATAGCTATCACACATATAAAAATTAAGTGTACATCTGAACTTAATTGCTTACATTTGATTTTCTAAATGATAATGTGATCTGAAAATTTTTAGAAAATCCCCTGAGCATTGGAGTAAATTGCCACCATGATCATGTAATATAAATATATAAATAGATATATTAATATTGTTAATATTCAATGAGAAAAAGTATTTTCAAATACAAAATAAAATATTGTCAAATGTTATTTCAACTTTTAAAATTTCTATTGTGTGTATATTTTATAATTTGCAAAATATATTTTACAATCATAGCTGTGCCTAATTTATAAATAAATAAATATTCAAATACTAAGCATGTATGCTAATTTTTAACTTTTAAGTTTAATCATAAATAATTCCTGTGATCTCTGTTATATGTAATTTCTTCCTGTGGAGGTGATGTTGACAGTGTTACTTCTGCTGTAGACTATAGGGAAATGCTTCAAACTTTAATGGGAATAAGAATCAATTGGGATTCTTATTAAAAATGCAGATTCTGGTTTAGCATGTGTATGTTTTCTATTGCTATAAACAAAATACCACAGACTAAATGCTTTAGAACAACACACATTTATTATCTTATCATTTCCACTGGGTCAGGATTGCAGGTACAAGTTATCTGGCTCCTCTGCTCAGCCTCTCAGCAGGCTAGAGCCACGCTGTTGCCCGGGGCTGCGATCTCACATCCCCCCTTAAGTTCATTGATTGTTGGCAACATATATTTCCTTATGGTTGTAGAACCAAGAACTTCAGTTCATAGGGCATCCCACCATTTCCTGCTATGTGGTCATCTGCATAAGGCAGTTTCTTCCTTCACAACAAACAAGAGTGTATCTCTCCTGCTTCAAATCTCCCTGAATAACCTGTAGACTCTCATTTAAGGGACTCATCCAATTAGGCAAGGCCCACCCAGGATAATCTCCCCCTGGAATGAATTAAAGTCAACTAATTAGGACATTTTAGCATATCACCAAAGTCCTTTTACCTTTGCCATGTAATATAACCAAATTATTGGAATAAATCCCGTCATGTTGACAAGTCGTACTCGCAATCATGGGGAGACACTCACAGAGAGTGTCTGTACCAAGAGGAGGAAATCTCACGGATCATCTTGAAATTGATTCTCTCATAGTATGTGTGAGGTAGGGCCTGAGATTCTACATTTCCAACAAACTCCTTGGTGATGCTGATACTACTAGTACACAGGGGACACTTTGGCAAGACTGTAGAGCACGTGGAAGAACTCCATTGGGAATATCCCCTTTCCTCCCATCTCCTTCCTTAGGTAGGCTTGGAGCATCCGTGTTTCCAGGCTTTGCTGATTGTTCAACATCTTTGATTCAGGGAGCATGACTTTTGATTAAATCAGAGTCGGAGAAAGACAAATTCACAGGCATGTTTAAAAAAGAAACAAAACAAAAAGCCCACTGTCTCTAACAGTCAGTGGATTTTCTGTCAGATACTTTGGTATAGCCTTGGATGAGGGATTTTTAAGCTAGAGATAGTTATGAAGTAACAACAAATAACCAAGCTCTTCTAGGGTTTTCTTATTGCTTTTTAAAAGAATGCTATTGTGGGGGTGGTATGCAGCAATATTATTAATAATATTTCAGTAAGGTAGACAATATTTCTTTTTGAAAGGAGCATTCTAACAGTGTATTTTATATATTCAAATATTTTGGGATACACTGGATCAGTAATCAGCATAGCAAGGTAGTTCATATCTTAGTCATTGCCACTAAATACCAGAGTGATCTCTGGTAAGTTATTTAAAAGACTTAATTTCTCCATCTGTAATGATAATTCCAATCTCACAGAGATGTTGTGAGGGTTAATGAACAATACACATGAAACACAAAAGAGGTTCTGACAGGTAAACAATGCTCAATAAATGTTAGCAAACTGGGCGAGGTGGCACACATCTGTAGTCCCAGCTACTCTGGAGGCTGAGATGGGAAGATGCCTTGAACTCAGGAGTTTGAGGCCAGCCTGAGCAACATAGTGAGACAGTATCTTTAAAATGAGCAAATAAATAAATACTAGCAATGGTTCTGGGTATATTAGTGAAACATTTCCATAAAGATAGCAGGTTATTATTCAATGAAAATATAGAAGTACTGTAGTTGAAGATAAGCAAAAATGCATTGAGAATATTGTCTAAGTAAAAAGCATTAACTATATTCAAGGATACATTATTGAGGTATAATATAAATTGTGCCTGAATATTTGTATGCCTTTCATTTTATTAAACAATTCATTATATAATCCACAAGAAATACTTGCTGACCAGCTTATTCCTGTATTAGAGAGTGTAGGCAAAAGAAGGGATATATGAATTGGCTAATGTCCTTGAGACACCACACCTTAACAAACTTAAGCAAGATAAGCAAGTGTCCAAGATTGTAAGTGAATTAAATGTTTAGTGGGTGTTTAGCCCAGTATGTGTTGCACTTAATGCTGACAGCCTAAAGTGAAAATAAAAGGCTCTGCTTGTTTCATTTGAATGGCTAGAAAGCTATCAGTGTCACAGAGTCAGGAAAGCCATTTGCTCTCTATTTGTCGATTTTCTGTGTTCCAGTGTGTTTGATAAAGAAAGAGGTAGAGAAGAATCTCAATGAAGTTAAGTGCTTCTGACATAGTTACAACAGAAGTAACTTAAAAGTGGCCCACTGGATACTGCTGGGTGATGTGGTGTATTTTCCAGAAGAACTGTGAAAAAATTTGTAGACAGTTTTGCCCTGTTCACCATGTATCCCAAAATATGAACAAAACATGGTATGTGTATTTAGCAGCAAAAGAGAAAGACTAAATAGTCTCATGGAAAGCATGTAGAATAGGGATGATACTGAGAATGCAGAAGACAAATTTATTTTCCTCTGAAATCCTAGATTCAGCTCTGTGGAAGAGGGAAACAAAATTAACTTCTCTTGCCCTAAGACTGCCTGGAATTTAGTAAACACAAGGGTATATACACCCCAAAATTCAGTCTGGCCTTGAAGATTTTTCCACAAAGTCAATAAAGAACACTGAGGAAAGTTAGATGAAACAACAATAAAGTAACTACTATTTAGTAGATATAAAACACTGAATGCTTAATCACATGCTTAATATATGTTTTCTTCCCCCAGATACTGTGGGAGATCAGTATGATTTCTATTTTATGGGTAAGAAAATTTAAGCTCTGAGAAGTCAAATTATTCACTGTATGTCACAACAGCTTGGACTTGCTTGGATCTGGGTGGACTGAGGTTTTTTGTTATGTGTAGATAACTCTGTGTGTGACTGTGATCCAGAACAGTGGCTAATTAGTGGATGATTCCAACAGATAGCAATACTCAGACAGTATGGAAACATAATGACCTGTCTGATCGGTTCATTGCCTCAGGTGATACCTACTATGCATGCTGCATATGCACACCAGCTTTCCTGCTAGACCCCAAGGGGTAAGAGCTCGAAGAGCAGGCACCTGTCTTGCCATAAGCAATCATTCAAAAAAGCCAGGTGGAAAACGACTTTCAGTGTGGAAATAAATCAAATGCAGTGTCAAGACATCGGTGAGTGAAAAAAAAAAGAAAGAAAAGAAAGAAAGAAACTGCCCTGTTTCTATTTTTCATTAAGCATGCATGAGGGTTTTTCCAATTATTATTATTATTAATAAAACCAATTTTGAGTGACGATGTGGAGAAGCTAGAAGTGTCATCTATTGCAGGGAGGAATGGGAATTGGTACAATCACTTTGGAAAACAGGTTGGCTATACCTGAACATAGGTATAACCTATTATCCAGCAATTCCTCTCCTAGGCATAACTCAACAGAATTTATCTATGTGTTTACCAAAAGAAATGTACAAGAATGTTCACAGAACTATATGAAATAGTAACAAACTGAAAATCATGTAAATGTTCATCAAAATTACATAGGATAAATAACCAGTGCTGTATTAAAAATAAAACCAAATACCTCAATGAGAATGAAAGGATTACTACTGCGACTTCTATCATAACGAATGAATCACAGATATAATGAAGAACAAGAGAAGGCAATATATAATGTGTTATTTCATTTATATAAAATACAAAAGCAGATAAATCTACCATATGGTATCATAATTAAGGATAACATTTGCTTTTAGGGCACGTATAGACTAGGAATTTCACTATTTCTAGATCTCTGTCTCTCTCTTTTTTAACTTTTTGACCTGGAGAAGGTTATACGGTATACTTACTTGGTGAGAATTGATTAAGCCATACACTTATGACTTGCTCACATTCATATATAGCTTATATTTCAATAAACTCTTTTTAAAAAAAAATTGTTAAGGCGTCACAGGTGAAGGATAATGAGAGTTTCTAAAATACAGTTCCAACTCTGCAATTGAGAACAATTTCAATGAGGAGGAAAAAAGACATTTATCTAAAGAAATTATTAACACTATATTTTAATCTCAAATTGTGAAAGAAAATACTCAAATTTCAGAAAGGGCAATGTATATCAATGTTGAAAAACATTGTGCATTGTTGTGACTCTTTAAGAATATCCTTGGGAAGCCTAAAATACAGATTGAGTTTTAAAAAGTTGACTACAAGCAACAAAGTGTATGTAAAGCCTAAGGAACAGTATAAGATGGAAAAAGAAAGGATGTGTCAATACAATCAGATTTATTCGATTAAAGGCAGAAATTTATAATTTCTATATTCTTCCTTTTCTGCCAAGTATATCACTGTTCAAATATGAAAGTGTTACATATGCATGCTAAAACAGAACAGAAAATATGAATGCAAATTGCTATTTTTAAGTGAGTTCAAAATCACAGCCAAGGAGTTGGCAAACTACGGTCTGCAAGCCAAATCCAGCCAGCTGCCTGCTTTTGTAAATAAAGCTTTATTGTTTCACAGCCATTCTCATTCACATATATATTATCCATATCTGCTTTTGTGCTATAGGCAGAGTTGATTGGCTGAGATAGAGATGGTAGAGTCTGCAAAGTGAGAGATATTTAACCTCTGGCCCTTTATAGACAAAGTTTGCCAACTCGTGGCATACATTAAGACAAATGATTTTTTAGAGTTCTAAGCTATTAAAGTATGGTGTGTTTTTTGTTTGTTTGTTTGTTTCTTTTGTGTGTGTGTGTGTGTTTTTGAGATGGAGTCTCACTCTGTCACCAGGCTGGAGTGCAGTGGCACGATCTCGGCTCAGTGAAACCTCCGCCTCAGTTCAAGCGATTCCCCTGCCTCAGCCTCCCAATCAGCTGAGACGATAGGTGTGTGTGCCACCACGCCCGGCTAATTTTTTTTTTATTTTTTTTAATGTATTTTAGTAGAGATGGGGTTTCACCATGTTGACCAGGATGGTCTCAATCTCCTGACCTCATGATCCGTCTGCCTTGTCCTCCCAAAGTGCTGGGATTATAGGCCTGAGCCACAGTGCCCAGCCAGAAGTGGTTTTGTATCTACTTTTGTAATCTCTCATGAATCAAAATTGAGAGAGGAGTTAAAGTTTGGAGAAAGATGACTATTTTTGTTTAAGTTTCTATTTTTCAAATGTTCGGTCTGGGGATAATATGATGGTAACCTTAATATTGATCCTTTGTAAAATTCCAGAGTAAATTTTTAGACAAATGGTTTCCTGAATACTGAGAGCAATCAGCAAATTGATAGAGGTGGTGATAGCTACTAACTTATTTATCACAAAAGTCTATGATATAACTACATTATTATCTTCACTTTACGAATGAAGAAAATGTGATACTAATCTAAACTCACATAGCTAGCAGTAATCTGACATCTTGATGTTCTTATTTTGCTTACCCCATATCCCATTACACAGACTCACTAAGAAGTTGCATGAGTTCTGTCATGTTCTTTCAAGTATCATTACTAGGAAAATGGCATGGATATACTATATTTTCATTTTATTATGGTCTTTAGCAAAATGTGTTATAATTTGGAGGAAGCAATACAAATAGGAGGATTCATAATATATTATTATCTAAAATATTACCTAAAGCAAAATATTATCTAAAATATGTAAAAATATCAGATAAAAGTTGTACTTTAATATAATTTCATAGGACAACCTTAGCCTTTTTGTATTTTACATTCTTTACTACCTTAGTAGGTATCAAAAAGGATGACTGAAAACAGATAGAGGTTGCTGACATACTGCAGAGTAGAATCAAAATTCCACATTGACTCCATAGCTCAGTAGATTCATACTTACTAGGTCCCAAGCCCTCTGTGTCCTGCCTGGCTTATAGCAGGGGAGAGGGCAAACATGGATGCTGCACGCACAGCATGCTCTGTTTAACACTGGAAACCGATGCTGACTGTTTGGTGAGAATACTGAGTGTTAACAAGGAGCTCTTCAGTATATAAATTACATATAACTGGCTGTTCATTGAGACCCTCCTGGAGGATTGTAAATTTGGAACTGAAGAAAATGCAGGTATAGGTGTGTGGTCCAGGGGTACCTGGTTTAAGTGATTTTTATTTAGAAGCCCGCAATGCAGGGTAAGCTACTATTAAGTATTTCTTTTAACATGGTATCTACTCAACATCTTAGAGTGTGCTAGTCTAATATATCATAGAAATGACTTTTTTATTGATAAAGTAAGTGGTTTTCATAAGGTGTGAATTGTTAAACTACTGTATAGGAATGTGCCCTTGAAACAACAGTTTTAAGAATGTATCCAGCCCTATAACCTACTCCATTGGAAATAATATCTTAAGTTTATGATTCCAAATAGGTTTGTGTCCAGTAACATGTATCTGTAAAAGTTGAGCTAAATTGTATCTCTAAAATATGGCTGCACCTGCTTTGAATGAATCTTTCATATAAGGTGGCATCGTTCTACCCAAAGAACAAAGATCTGTGACTACAGTGAGAATGGACAACCGGTGCTATCAAAGTATTTTGGATCTGTTTGCCCATAAAGATACATATAGTAGGTTTCCTCCTGAAAATTACAATTATTGTAATATTATACCTGATAAAAATGTTGTCAGTTAGAAGGCCTGTATTTATTACCTACCTCCAACTAAAAGGAACCTAATAAGTGTGAATCATCAAATTGATTTATGTTAATATGCATCAGGAAGAAATCTCATAAAAGGATATTTTTAATGTAGATTTTCCTGGGTATTATTAAAACTAACAATACAAAACATATGTGATACTTCTTTAGTGAATAATTATCTCCAAGCCGTTAAAATTCCACTTAAAAAACTCACAGCATAAAAATCTGGGAGTATTACTTAGTTATTTTTAACATAAAAATTTCAGAATCTTTGAAAAAACGTCTCTCATTTAATTTTCTTCTGCTATTACATAACTCACATGTTGAATAAAGGGGGTTGTTACAGGAGAAAAACCAAAACAAAGCTAAAATGACAACAGATAGGACCCATCCCTTCAGGACCAAGCAAAATAGAATCAAAATTTAAAAATCCATATACCATCACAACATTATGCATCAAAACCAATATCATTTAAAATAACCTCCAGTGGTAAAATAAATGATCTCTCATTAATATTTGAGTGTGGAATAATTTTCTGCAAGTACAATTGTGTTTTATAACTCAGATTGTACACCTTACAACTGATTGTGGTTGACATGGTAAAGCTCAACTCATATGTATCTTCCTGGAAGGGCTTATTGTACCAGCTGCTGGGAGCATTAGATGTCATTCAGTTGTCAGTCCCTTTCAGGGACTACCTCATGCCAAGGATTACTTTGCTCAAAGTCATTCCGTTCCCTAAGCAGTCCACCTCTAATGACTTACAGGAGAGGTTACAAAGTCTTAGCCATTTCAGACTAGCCCAGGACAACTCCAATGAGCCGTATTTGCTCCAGATCCTACCACTGAATCGGAGGAGGCTTTTACCCAGTTGGCATTACCCTTTCACTTCTCCAGCTACTCAAATCTGCTGCTGCTTCTGCTGTAAGTAGCTGTTGATCCCAAGACCCTGCCCTAATAGACCTTCTGCACATTGAATTTAATTTCAAATGTTGCTTCCTGGAGAACCCATTCTGGGACAATATTATTTTCTCTAAACTGCTATCATAGTTTTAAAAATGTGCACGTGTGATACACTTCAGCAATCTAAAGCAAACACATATCTAATTTTCTTGAATTAATGTATCTTCTATATATATGATAGGACTTAATTAGATAATTCACAATTTTTATAGATAATTATTGTGGCGACATAAAATTTGGACATTTAAATTCACCTTAAGTAAACATATGAAAATTTGTATTCTTTTCAAAACATAATTTTAAAATTATTTTACCCAGATTCAAATATTTTAAGATTTTGAGTCAATGTCATTGAATTTCAAATAATAGAAGAAATTCCTTAAAATGTAGGTTCAAGAGACCTTCTTTCTGTGGTGAGAAATAATGAAATGGAAATGTACTGAAATACTGAATGCTCATAGCAAACTTTGTACTGTGCAGGAAAGATATATTCTATAAGAAAGACATTTTATCTCTTTCAATAATGCTTCTCTTTTAAAATAGGTTATTTCATAATTAGGATCAGAGAATGGGAAGAGACTCCAAAAATTTTATTTTAAAACATACTGTCTTTTTACTGTGTATTTATTGAAGCTCTGCTGAGGGTCCTTTTAAAATATGTGCTGGCTCTTGAAGAATCAAGTATCTCACTCTTGGAAAGTATGCTTGTACTTTTGTAATATGCTTGTAGTTTTGTATAAAATATGTAATTGATGATCTATATACAAACGTGTTTTGTTACCAAAAGAGGTTATATGACATAGTGTACCTCCTTCAACACAGAAATATTTATAGATAAATATGGAGATAATGTCTTTTTTATTACATAGAGTATTTCTGAAGATTAAACAGCAAACAAAAATAAAATGTAATATATACGTGTGTAAGACAAATATTAAGTTGTATGAACATAAAGGATTGTGTAGTTTATTATTATGAGTAATGATTTAATCAAGTTTCTAATTAGCATCTTTCATTTGTTAATTGCCTTTCCAGGGAAGAAATCCTACTTAAATTCTAACCAAACAATTGGTGGTTTTAGTATTACTTTCTCTTGCTTCTTTCTCTATGAAAAGTAATAAAAATTTGTAATTACAATTCTAATCACTCTTTAAATATTTGTGGAAACTCATTAAGTTCCTTTTCTGTCTGTTTATTTCAAAGCTTACCAGCTCTAAATCTTTTCAATTTTTCTCATTTGCAATAGTTTTCTTCCTGAAATGATTCCTTTAAGATTTTTATAAATCCCTTCAATTATAAGGTATGATTCAAAATGAGAAAGTGCACACACTCATAGTGTTGTAAAAGGCAAAAAGCTGTAGACATATTCTAGTGCCAATCTTTGGGGGCAAACTTTTTTTCTTTCAAATGAGCTACTTAATACAGCTTTTGAACAAATAGGAGTCCTGGACATGTTGTCGATAATACTTTCCTTATGTTTTGATTTTCGTAGGCTAATATTTGTTGTGAGATGTAACTTTTTAATGCATGTCCCTTTCTTTACTTTTTATATATTTTGAAAAATTCTAACATAATATCCACTTACTTTTTAGCAGGTGAAACAATAAAACAGCATATATGGTTTCCTCTAAGGTCCAATCTTACTGCTGGACTTAATGTCAATGGCCTATTGAGTATTAATCTTTAATTTTCTGCAGATATGTAACTAATGTTAATGTCAATGTCCTGTTGAGGATTGATCTTTAACTTTCTCCACATATTTAACTTTCTTCACATAAATAAACATGAATAAAATCAATTATTCTTATAAAATAAAAGCTGACACATATAGCAGACATTCCATTTTAATTTTCAACTTGAGGTTCTCTCAAAAAATTACTAAAATGCAGACGTGATTCACTTTATAGTTGTATAAAATTTTATGGTATGATATATTGATATTTAGTCAAATGTATTTCTCTTATAGATATGCAATTTGGTAGTTTTTATTCTTTTTCATGCCTTTTGAATTTAGAAGTATGTTTTAAATAAACATCCTTGAATTTATCTTTAAATGCTGATGCTTTTATACTTGGGAGATACATTCTCTAAATGATGTTATTATATCAATGTTAAGTATATATCTCATTGTCTTATAATAACCATTTTGAATGAGTCTGTAGCCAAATAAAGCTGTAAATATCTTTTTAAATATGTCTTTTCCTAGTCATGACTTTCCCATTTTATACATATTGTTGGGTTTGAAATCAAAATGTGGAACTATGCAACTATATATCTTAACTTTAATTGAATATTTAATTATTCTAAAATGCTCAGACACTTGGACATTCTTTTAACATTAAACAAATCTGTTGTTTCTCTATGTGTCTTTCATATTGTTTCTACAGTCACATATTTTTAAAAAAAGTAATAAAGACTTCTGGTGTAGCTGAGATATTAGTTCCACACAAAACAGAATGTCGCAAAACATCCTCCAACCCTCCAAAACTATACCGAATAGGAAGCATAAACAAATCCATATAAATCTAATGCATTCAGCGTAACTAAAAGAGAACTCTACAAATTTCAAATTATCAGCAGTACACAAAAATAAACAGCATTTAAAGCCAAAATATTTTTCCTTCTCACTTCAAAACCTTGTGAAGCGCAAGGTAGAGTCTGAAGTAAAATGAAAACCATAGAGAAGAGAAAAGAAGGGAAAAAAGGCTCAAGTTTGAAGTAAAATAACCCGAAAGAGACAAAGCTCACATTTAGTGCAAAAATATGAAAAGCACTCCTTGGAAATAAAAATTAAAAAATAACTATAGGTAAGTTACTGAAAGGTGAATGAGGAGTTTATTTCTTATATCAGTTTATCCTGAAAGTGAAACAACTACAAATATGTCAAATGGTTTTCAGACTTTGGATATCAAGCAGTGCAGAAAAGTGATCTCTGAGAGAAGGGAAACAAATAAAATGAATCCTAAAATTACCACAGTTTACTGACGAGAGAGTTTTCAGGTGATAGCAGAGGGAATATTGGGGATGGAGACAGCTGTCCTCAATTGAGGAAACAGTTAAAAGACATAGATGACCAAAGCACTTAGAGTTGACATGGCAGGGTATTGAAAAGGAAAGAGCTCGAGAGAGAGTGCTCCAAAGTGGGTATCTGCCAAAGACCACTCTTGAGTTTTCAACTAAGTACTCTCAGTGTACGTATGTAAGAAATGTATACAAGGCAAGGAAAAATTACTCAAAAGGAGCAGGAGGAAAAATAAATAGTGCTTACAATCACACAAGGCCAGGGCCAGGCTTCTAACCAACAGATCAACATTATAATTTATGGGACATTGGGTAACATTCATAGAAGTTTTTTTTATTTTACTTATTTATTTTTTGCATCAATATTGTGGCAAAATTAGTCCTAAAGGTCTCTTTGCTCCTGTTGAACAAAATATAAATTCAAATTGCTTCCCGGTAACTAAACTCTATTCTAAAAAAAAAAAAAAAAAAAAAAAGCATGAGACTATTTACAGCAAAAATATCCTACACACAATGTGGTGAAATTTACAATTTCTGCTATCCAAAAAAAAAAAAAGGTTTAGCATTAAAAAGTTGGAACACATATTATGAGGAGAAAATGCATTCAATGAAAACAAACACATAAATGACACAGATGATTACTTCTGTCTTACATATGTTCAAGAGTATAGATAGAAAAGATTGAGCATGTTAAACAGAGATATGTAAAATATCACCGTAACCCAAAGTCTGTGAGATAAAAAGTACAATATGTTAAAAGAAAAATATAATGGATGAGAAAAATGTCATATTAGACCCTGCAGAAGAAAAGATATGTGAACTTGAAGACAGTAAGAGAAACTATCAACTGTCAAACTCATGAAGAAAACAGACTGAAAAAATTAACAGCATCAGTAAACTGTTGGACAACTGTAGCCAGATATACATGTAATTTAAGACCGCAAAGGAGAGGAGAAAAAGGTAGAAAAAAAATATTTAAAGAAACAATGGCTGAAATTGTCCAAATTGAATAAACACCATAAACTTACAGATCCAAACAACTAAATAAACCCTAGGAGAAGGAAGAAGGGGGGGGGGGGGAGGAGGAAGAAGAGCAGGAGGAGATCAAAGGCATATCATAATCAAATTGCTTAAAACCAGCCACAAAAAATAAACTTAAAATTACCAATAAAAAATAAAAACTGAGAAACAAAAGAAAGACAGCTAATTTCTCATTATAAAGGATACAGCTAGAAAACACTGAAAAATTTTCTTCAAAGTATTGAAAGAAAAAATAATCAACTCAGCAAAAGTATATGTCAAAAATGAAGGTGAAATGAAGACCATTCTGCATATATAAAAGCTGACAAATTTCATCACTAGCAGATTTATACTATAAGAAATGTTATAGTACAAATAACTTAGAAACTTCCTTTAGAAAAAGGAAAATGTCAGATGGAACTCTGGATTTAAATGAAGGAGTGAAGAGAACCAGAAACAATAAATATGTGAGTAAAAACAAGGTATACCTTTACTTACTATTAAACAAATCTTTGTAAGCTATATGTATGTTTAAAGCAAAGGCAGTACACTATATTTGACAACTTACAAGTCAAGATAAAATGTACGACAGTAATTATGCAAAAGCTGAAAGAGAAAAAATTGAAAGTGTACTATAGTAAGATTATCATACAATATATGCATAAGCATAGTATTGCTTATGGTAGATTTTAATAAATTAAACATGTACTTCATAAGCCCTAAGTTAAGCACTAAAATAGAAAAATGGGAGGAGCTTATAACTAATAAGTCAATAATAGAGTTAAAATGATATCATAAAATTAATTCAAAAGTGTGAGAAAAAAGGATAAAAAAAGAAATATATAGAAAAAATATCAACAAGATTTTAACACAATATAATCATATTAAATAGAAATCTAAAATCACAATTAAAAGACATTTTCAATATAATTTTAAAAATAAGGTCTAAATACATGAGGCTTATAAGAAACTGATTTAAAAATTAAGAACAAATATGTTGAAAATAAAAGTATTGAAAAGATATACCATGTTAAAATAAAAAAAAGATGGAATGGCTATACTCATGTTATACAAAGCATTTTAGACTACAAATTATTACAAGGGATAGAGAACATAACTATGATAAACGTTTACAAACCATCTAATAGAGCTCCAATATACGCAAAGCAAAACCTCACAGACAAAGGGAATTAGACAAATCCCCAACAATAGTTGGAAATTTTACCACCTTTCTCTTCATTATTGATAGAACAAGTAGACACAAAGTTAATATTTGTAAGAGACCTGAACAACATTACCAAACAATTATAATTTCTAGAATATTCTACCCAATTTAAGCAGAATATATATCATTTAAATGTGAATATAAAATATTTAAAGATAGCTAAGACTCTGGGCCATAAAATTTGCAATACATTTTAAGGGATTTATTTTATACAGAGCATATTCTGTCACTACAATACAATTAAACAAAAAATTAGTAAGAAAAATATACTCAAAATATTCTGTTCTTTCTGTTTACTTGTTCTTTCAATCAGAGAATTTAAAACTAAATAAGATACTACTTTTTTTTTTTTCTTTTTTGAGACAGAATTTTGCTCTGTCACCCAAGCTGGAGTACAGTGGTGTGATCTCAGCTCACTGCAACCTCTGCCTCCTGGGTTCAAGTGATTCTCTTGCCTCAGCCTCCTGAGTAGCTGGGATTACAGGCATCTGCCACCACGCCCGATTAATTTTTGTATTTTTAGTAGAGACAGGGGTTTCACTATGTTGGCCAGGCTGGTCTTGAACTCCTGAACTCAAGTGATTCGCCCACCTCGGCTCCCAAAGTGCTGGGATTACAGGCGCGAGCCACCGCGCCCAGCCAAAAACTAAGTAAGATACTTCTAAATAACACCAAAGTTAAAGAATTTAGAGAGGAAGAAGAAATAATTTTTAAATAAGCAAATAAAAAAATACAATATGTTATAATATGTGAGATACATCAAAAGCAGTACTTAGAGGGAAATTTATCACACTAAATACTTCAACTACTCTATTGTGGAAATAGAAAATGAAGAGCAAATAAAATTCAAAAGAAGAGAAAGAATAAAATAATAAAGATAACAGGAAAAACCAATAACATAGTAAAGAAAAATATCAGTAGAGAAATTAAATAAAGACAAATTCTGGTTCTTTAAAAATATAAACAAAAGCCCTCAATATTGAAAGGAAAAAAGTAAAATTCTTACTACTTGCAGATGGCATATTTATCTATGCAGGCAATTTCACGGACTCTACTAGAAATCTTGTAGCAAGTTTATCAAGTTTGTATAGCACAGGATAATTAAACAAAAGTATTGTGTGTAAACAATAAAAATTAGATATTGAACTTAAATTTAAAAAAATTCACAATAGCATAAAATATTCAATACTTTGTGGTATATGTTATACATGATGTACAACACCTACATGGTAAAACTTATTAAGTATTGCTGAGAATGGATTAAAGAATATCTAAATAAAGAGACACACTATATTCATTCATTGGAAGATTTAATATTAAGATGTTAATTTTCTCCAAATTGGTCTACAGATTTAAATTAATTCCAATAAAAATTTTATTTTTAGTAGAAATTGGCAAGCTGATTCTTATTCATATGGAAATGGAAATGTCCTGGAATAGCTAATACAACTTTAAAAAAGAGCAAAGTTGTAAGATCTGAAATCAGTTATCACTAAAAGCTGCAGTAATCAAAGTGTGGTTCCCAACAAGATGGAAATATTGACAAATGAAACAATAGAGGGTCTGGAAACAGATCCACCTATAGGAAGACCCAAACTTATATGATAACTGAGTTTTGGTAAAGACGCAAAGACAATTTAGTGGAGAAACGGTAATTTTTAAACTGTTTGGGAATAGTCAGTGATACGATTCAGCTGTGTCCCCACCTAACTCTCATCTTGAATTATAGCGCTCATAGTTCCCACCTGTTGTGGGAGGGGCCTGGTGGGAGATAATTGAATCATGGGGGCAATTTCCCTCATTCTGTTCTCCTGGTAGTGAATAACTCTCACGAGATCTGACGGTACTATAATGGATTTCCCTTTTCTCTTGGCTTTTATTCTCTCTCGCCTGCTGCCATGTAAGATGTGCTTTTTGCCTTCCACCATGATCGTGAGGCCTCCCCAGCCGCATGGAACTGTGAGTCCGTTAAACCTTTTTTTTTTTTAATATAAATTACCCACTCTCTGGAATATCTTTATCAGCAACATGAAAACGGACTAATACAGTCAGCCTTAAATGTCTCTGGCTATGCTTTTCCAGTCACTTTTACTAGTTTTGCCATACCTCCCTGATTTCTTATCGTGGAGTGCCATGGAGCATGATCCTCAGACCATAGTTTCTATTTACGCTCATTCCCTTATTTCATCCAATCTCATGACTTAAAATTTTATTCATCCACCAGAGTGACTCTCAAATGTATACTTCTTGCGTTGCCTGAAACTTGGTCTCCAGACACAAATATTTACTAAACAACTCCAGTTTGATGACTGATAGGTTTTATCAATGTAACAAATCTCAAACCAAATGCCTGCTTATGCTCCTAAAACTGTATTCTCTACAGTGTTTTACAACCCTAATTAATACTGTATTCCAAATGTATCTCTACTAGAATATACCATCCATGAGGGCACATGTTATTGATATATCTCAGCATCTAAAAAAAGTATGGCAACAATATTTGTTGAATGAATAATTTGGCTCAACAGAATATTTCTTCAGTCTTTATCCTATTCTCACTAATTCTCTCATGGGATTCAGAAATATAAGCATAGGGAAGCTCTGATTTGTCTCTGCATTTAATTTGTATTGTAAAATACTTATTACATATATTATTACAGGGTTGTTTTGTATAATAAATGTATTCTTAATATCAGTTAATGGTTTAATGATTACTGGAGGTGTAATACAATTAAGGTTGGTTGCATTAAAGCTCTCACATTATTTATTGCTATTTACCTGTGCATTAAAAAATTAATAAAATGCCATTTCTAACATTAAAGAAATAATTGTTCACATGGAACATAAATATTATTGTTCTAAATAAGAACTTAAAAACGGATGCTCATTCATCTGGTAAAAACTTTTTTGTTTTTTTTTGGTAAAAAGTGATGCTTTTTTGTTAACATTTACTTTTTTATTCATATAAATGTAAGGGGTGCAAGTGACATCCGCTTTTTAATGATAAAATGTCATGTTGAATATTTCAAATCCCTTTTCTCAGGAATTTGAAAATTACATTTCAAATGTAATGTAAGCATCTAAGACTGCAGTGTAATGTAGGCATGCAGACTGTGTCAAGCTATTTTGAAAAGAAAAATTCTGTTTTAATGTTTTTTAAGATATACTATTTTTTGCAGGTTTAGCCGCAACCTAAATAAGCCTGGGTTTATCTGACTTAGTGAATCACGGATAGCAAAGACAAATAAATCTTCTATATGTGAAAACTTTTAAGAAAATTTCCTTCACTACATTAGAATTTGACTTGTATGGAATACAAAGAAATATTTAATTAACTATAGACAAGATAAAAAAACAGAACATACAAATTTTAGTCGTCACTTTTACTTCACAATCTTAGGATATTACATCTGCCAAAATGTTAAAATTAGATATCTGGTGATTTAGATAACAATAACTTCTATCTAGCTGAGGGACAAATGCCCTGAGAAGTTGTCTGAACAATTTCTTAAGTAGAAAGTACAATTATTTTGAGAGTTTGAAACAGTAAAGATGTTCCATTCCAAATTTAACAAATTAACAAAGCACCCGTCAGAAGAGAATAGTTTTTATTCTCAAAGTTAGCTATAGAAATAAACTTACCAAAGAGACTAAATTCAGAGTTTATATTATTTGAAGACTTTCAGGAGAGAACAAATAAAGAATAACGTTATTTGTATTTTCAACCTCATTTCATGAGTAGAATGAGAAACTTTCTGAGATGCTTTTAAAGTAGTTATCAAAAAATCTAAATATTTGCTGTTATAAGCTGTAGAAAATTTCTTAAGATAGGTGTCCAATTTTTGTACTGTGTAGGGGTTTTCCTTTGTTTTTATATTATTTTGTTAACGCCATTTTTATGAGGGTGTAGAGAGAAGAGTTGGCTGGTTAAAAGTTTAGTGATAAATTGTCTACATTTTACTCACTTTCTTATAAGGTTATAATTGACACAAATTGTATTGGCTCTATTTTCTTGATGCAAATTATGTAACATCTTCAACCAAAACTTCTTTATATTTCTAGATACTCTCCTGTAGAATATCTACTAGGGAGGAACGTTTGCGTATAATTGACATGAGTTTAGCATGATCATACTTTTCAGAGATTTTCTAACTTATACTTCTTTCTATGATGATATTATCAAGGACACTCTCATGCACCAAATGAATCTTTCACACATTTATTGCTTCCAGTAGCTTGTTTTCTCCAAATTCTGTTTTTCCCATTAAATATAATTAAATAAAATGATTAAGAGAATTTACATGAACAATCTCAGATGTCAGGTATTAGACACAATAACTAACATCAAATGATTACTTCTATTATGGTTCAAGATAATAAAAAAGTTATTTAAACACCTCATCTATTTATATTTTTCTACAAAATTAGTCCCTACAAAGTGGCATTTTTACAATTAGGTAAGTTTGACATATATATGCAACCAAGAAACCACTGTGGTAATCAGGAGAATGAACCTGTCCATATCCCCACAAGTCTCTTAAGCCCCTTCTTGAGCATAGTTTTTATGTATTTGGTATTAATATCTCTTCTTTGGTAAAGTATCATTTCAAAATTTGTATCCATTAAAAAATCAATTTTTTTGTCTTTCTAAAAATTATTATGGGGCACATGTGATGTCCCAACACAGTTCATACGATGTGCAAACATCAAACCAGGGCACCCGGGTACCCATTACTCCAAACATTCATCACTTCCCTATGTTAAAGAGATCTTTGACTGCAAGTTCTTTATCAAATACATGATTTCCAAATGTTTTCTCTCAGTCTTTAGCTTGTCCATTTGATTTTTTATGATGCCTTTTAAAGAGTAGAAGTTTTAAATTTTGATAAAGTTCATTTAATCCATATTGTCTTTGATGAATTATATTTTATATACAAGAAATCTTTGCCTAACTCTAAGTCATAAATATTTTATTCTATGTTTTCTTTCAGATATTTTATAGATTTTACATTTGACCCTAGGATCCATTTTCATTTCATTTTTGCATAAACAAGAAATACACATTGATAATTTCTTTTCCAGGGAAGGTATAATATGGATGCACAATTGTTCCAACACCGTTTGTTGAAAATATTATTCATGGTCCCAGCATAGTGGCTTATGTTTGTAATCTCACCGCTTTGGCGAGTTGAGGTGGGGGGATCACTTGAGGACAGGAGTTCCAGATCAGCCTGGGCAACACAGTGAGACCCTGTCTCTATAGAAATAAAACATTAGCCCAGCATGGTGGCATGTGCCTGTAGTCCTATCTACTCAGGAGGCTGATGGGAGAATCACTTGAGCCCTGGAGTTAGAGGTTACAATGAGCTAGGATCACACTAATGCACTCTAGCCTGGGTGACAGGAGTGAGACCCTGTCTCTAATACAATAAAATATTTGTTATGCACTAAATCTTACTCAAATTTGTATGTATCGCTATTTTCTTCAATTAATCTGTCTTTATATCAACACGACATTGTGCTGATTACTGTAGCTTCTTAGTACATATTGAAATCAGTGCTTTACAATAATGTTCTCTTTCACAGTCATTTTGCCAACTCTAGGTCCTTTGCATCTCATAAAAAATTTAGAATCAATTTCTACAAAAAGTGTCTATTAGGATTTATACTAGGATAACATTCAACCTATAAAGCAAATTGGAGGTGAATTTAAATTTACATATTATTGAGTTTTCTGACTTATAGGCATAGTATGTATCTTCATTTATTTAGTCTTCCATTTCTCTCTGTAATCATGTAGTTTACAACGTGTGGATCTTGCTCATTTCCAATTACTTGAATTACTTGTTTATGGTTTTATGTTCAATACAAACTATTTTGAAAATGCAGATTAGAATATTTGCATGTTGTTTTTTCTCTGCATTTTTTTTACCTTCAAGATCATCTGTTTTGTCTGTTCATACAACTGCATTGCTATCTTTTTTTAATTGATTTTATCTGATATGGAATCACTGATGTTGAAGCAGCTAAGAATATCCTTCACATATGTCCCAAATACCCCCAAATATGTAACTCTGGCATATTGACTATTTTGAGTTAAAGGCAATTGAAAAATAACAGGTATAAGATCACTTTGACCTTCTTACTATTTCTTTAAAGCATGAGTTATAAGTTCCATATGAGAGTTGTTCTCCCTATACTAGAATGAAAATAACAATGGAAGTTTAGCCCAGAAGAATTTTGTACAGAACCTATTAAAATAACTTATCTTCTAGCCGCTCCACTTAAACTAGTTATTTTTTCACAACTTACTACTCTTTGTCCAATACAATATATAAGCATTAAACTCTATCTTTGAGTCTGCATTTTCTTATGCATGCTTTCATGTCACATAAAACTAATATTCAATAAATGTGTATGTTTTTCTTTTGTTTGTGTTTCCTGTCAATTTAATTGTCAGGCCTAGTTAAAAACACCCAGAAGGTTGAGGTAAAATTTTGCCTCTTCTACAATATTTATAGAGTATCCATGGCAAGAATCACATGAAGAGATTTCTAGAATGGTACAAAGATAATCAGACTGTATATTTAGACAGACAGGCTTCCCTTCTTAATATGTGCAAAGCATTTAGACAAGTTGATTTCTTTCCTAACTGAGGTAAAGACAGCTTTCTGATACAAAATACTGCTCTTTAAAACACTTTACTCATCTGTGTTTATAAAGATGTAACACTAATCTCATTAAGAATCTCCACCTGTCAGCCTCGTGGTTCTCAAAATTGGCTTATATTGATAACACCTGGAAAGCTGAAACATTACTGATGCCGGTGTCTCACCCCCAGTGTTTCTTACTCATTTGCAACTTTGGCTGAGAAGCATTGATCCAGGGAAATATCCTGGGTTTTCCTCACTTGTCAATTCAGCCTGCAATTTCTACCCTAAACAAATGCCTTGACTCTTCATTATTTGAGATTAATGAAACAGCCCAGCTGCTCCAGAATTTTTAATTAATCCTCACAATCATCTTGTGGCTCACCAATAACTCCCACCACCTCTTGATGTAGAGCCAAGTGCAGGAATTTTAAAATCTGAATGTGCATTGAATTGACCTGGGGAAATTTTAAGTACCACTGTGAAGAAATGATCTGGAAATTTATTTTAAAGTTTTCAAACTACAAATTTAATTTAAGAGATATGGTACTGTTCAGTTGATCCATAAGTAAGTTTAGTGGATTGTTTCTTTTGAGGAATCTGTCCATCTCATCAAAATTGTGAAAATTTGAGGCATACTTTTTTTGTGATTGTGTTTGTTATTTGCTATTTATTTGGCTATAAATGTCTGTATTATAATTTAAATGATTGTAGAGTTTTCAGTGAATGTAGAATCTTTATTTCTTGACATTGGTGACTTTTCTTTTGTCTTTTTTTAATTGTGATGTTTTATCACTTTTCTTTTTTTTCAAAGGATCAGCTTTTGATTATATTGATTTTCTCTATTTAGATTTCTTTCAAATGCATAGATTTCTTCATTTTTTTTTCCTGCTATTTGCTTTGGATTAGATTTGTTATTGTTTTGAAAGTTTTCTAAGCTAAAACTTAGATAACTGATTTGAGGCCTTTCTTATTTACTAATATATGCACAACATAAATATTTAATGCTGTTTCTTTTAAGCACTGTTAACTGCATCCCTCATATTTGAATGTTATGTTTAGTTTTCATTCAATTTAAATGTTTTCTAATTTTCATTTTGATGCTTTTGTGAATCATAAGTTATCTGGAAATGTTTAATTTCAAAATGTTTGTTAATATTCTAGCTATATTTCTGGTTTTGATTTCTAATTTAATTCTGGTATGGTCAGATAGTATGTCTTGTATTATTTTGGGGAATTTTTTTGACGGCCCAGAATATTGTCTGTTTCTGTTTATGTTGCATGTACTATTGAGAAAATATCTATTTTGCTTGTTATTTTGCACAGGGTTATTAATTGTCTATTAAGTCGATTTTTGGTAGTATTATTCAGGCCTTTAAATCCTTGCTGATTTTTATATCTACATTTTCTATTACTGTGGTAGAAGTGTTGCAGCTCCAATGATAATTGCATTTTTTAATGTCTCCTTTGAGTTCTATCAAGTTTGTGTGTGTGTGTGTGTGTGTGTGTTTATGAATTTAAAGCTCTATTTAGATCCATACACTTTACAATTGTTACATGTTCATGGTATATTGTCTCCTTATGATGCAATGTTTCTCTTTATTTCTGGTGAAATCTATTTTGCCTTATACTCACATAGTCACTTCATTTTTAATTTTTTACCAGTTTTCTTTAAATTTAAAGTAATTTCTTCTATCGAGTATATAGTTGAGTCTTGGTACTTTGTACAAATTTGACATTCTGTGTTTAGATCAATTACACTCAATGCAGTCATTGTTGGATTAAAATCTATTTGTTCTATTAGTTCTCTATTACATTTTCCCTTTATTCTGCCTGATTTTGATTTTTTGAAATATTCACATTTACTCTTTTTATGGTCGCTATTTATATTTCTTTTTTATATTTTAATGGTTATGTTTAACATATTAAGTTATATTGACTAATTTTTATCTCTCTTCAAACAAAATTATACTTTATATGTAGTATAAGAATCCTACATCAGTAGGCACATACTTCTTTTTTTCCCATTTTTTTGTAACTTTTTGTAAAATATTTAAATTTGGAATGATATATACTCACATTTTTCCTCCTAATTTTTCTATAGTCAGAAAATAATTGCTTGGTGAAAAAAATAATAAAAAACAAGCCTAACATGTTTACATTGATTTTAAGTGTTCATGAAGATCTTCATTTCTTCATGTAGATGCTGTTAATAATAATCCTATGCCTGAATTTTATTCCCTGAATAGCAAGACTGCTAGTAACAAACTATAGTAGGAGGTTTTGTTTGTCTGAAACTAATATTATGACTCTTTCATTTTTGAATGATATTTTCACAGAATATAGAATTCTAAGTGGGTAGATTTTTAAAAAAATACTCTAATGATGTCACTTCATTGTCATCTGACTTTCATATTTTTAATATGACATCTGATAAAATTTTAATCATAGTTCTTCTGTATATTGTGTGCCTTTATCTCTGGTTGCCTTTAATATTTTATCTTTATCTTTGATATTTAGAAATTAGATATCACGCATCTAGGGCTTTTAAATTTGGTGTGGGAGGGTGGTGTTATCTATCCTGATTAGGGTCACTGATATTCTTAGTTCTACAGATTAATATATTGTATTATTTTTGAAAAATTCCAAGCCATTATCTCATTTAATAGTACTTATGACCTATTTTCTCTCTCTTCTCTCATGGAGAACAATTATACATACGTTAAACTATTTGATATTGTCTCCAACAACTCTTCATTGCTATTGTTTTTGGATTTTAAAATGTATTTTTAGCTATTATTTTTCAGTTTGTGTTTTAGTTTGGAAAATTTCTGCTGACCTGTCCTTAAGGTTACTGATTCTCCTGTTGTCTGTTTAAGTAACACAGTGAATCCTTTAAAGACATTGTTCATATCTATTAATGTGGATTATTTTTTCTAGCATTTTATTTTTTTCTTATAATTTCAATTTCCCGTCTGTATTTTTATCTGTTCATATACATTTTACCTATTTTTTTCAATTTATTAAATATGGTAATTATATTTTTTCTAAATTCTTTAGTAGTTCCAACAATTGTGTCATAGCTAAGTCTGAATCTGTTAAGTACTTTGTCCCTTGTTGAAGGCTCATTTTTTACTTGCTTTCCTGCATGTCTTACAATGTTCTGTTAAAACTTGGACATTGCATATTGGAATGTAGAGACCGAGGTAGTCTTTTAGTTGCTTGAGTATGGGCATGACTTCTTGTCTTCTAAGACTTCACCAGGGAATTGAATTTATGTAGCCAGAAGTTGACCTAAATTTGGGTGTTGCTATTACTTAGGTTATCTTTATAATTTACTGTATATAACTGTCTTTATAATTTACTAAGTGTTAACTAGTGCATAAAGTGAGGGCTGGATTGTTGAAGGGTTTTTCATGCTTTTCTGCTCTCTTCTTTAGGACTTTTCTCACTATTTTCTCAAAGAGTCTGTCTCTATGCTTTTGTGCTCCCCCCAGGAGAAGATCGTTAACACTTGGGAGCCTATGCTAGAATGAGAATGTTCTTTGCTGTGATCCAGAGGCGGACACAGGCAGTCTCTGGGTTTCTAATTCTTTGGAGTAGGGCTTTCACAGTTTCCCCTAATGGGAAGTGATCTGTGGTCTGGACAAGGGTGTTTCCATGATGCTGTTTCATTGGAATTTGGCATGCCACTTTCTCTTCTCCTGGCCACAGTGGGTCTTACCATCTGTCTTGGGATACAACAGATATGTTTTCCTTTCCATAGCAGCTTAATGGTTTTATTCTGTGGAAGTATTAATCTAGGAAGGACTTTCTGCAGGGCTTTATTCTTTCTTGAGTAGTGACCACTCCCTTCGCCACAATCCAGCATCACTGATGGAGGCTTTGTCCATTACCCACCTGCCCATATTCTTTTTCCTAAGTACTCAATGGTATTCCTTGGAGAAGAGCCTATGATTGGGTTAATAATTACACTTTTGTATTCAGATACAAGTGTTTCCATGCTACCACACTAATTCACACTTGACTTTTAGCAATTTGTTAAAAAAAAAAAAAGATGAATTCTTAACTTCTGGTGCGGTGGCCTAGTCTTCCTCCCATTCTTTGCTCTATATGAGTCTATGTTCATGTGCTATCTCTTCCTGGAGGAGCTTTTGTTTCCTTAGATTTTAAGCTAATTGGTTGACCTGCAATCTCAGCTCTCAGAAAGACTCCAAAACATTGTGGTTTTATATATTACTGAGTTTTTTCTTCTTTATATTGGGAGCAATATTTTCTGCTTTCTATAACTTAAGTGGAAGCCAGGAGTCTGTACCTGACTTTTGATATTATGTTTTCTCTATCTTTCATATTCAACTGTGCAACTATGGTATCAATTTAGTATCATCCCTACGTCCGCACCAAACACTCAGGAATTTTGTCTAAATTTAGTGTCTGAGGATCCCACGATTATTCTAAATGAGAAGTAAGAAAGTGGCTGATCTGACAATTTTAATTCAGCAAAATTCAAAAATGATTCCCAACTTCATGTCATATTCTTTTCTTTGAGATCTGACTTTACCATTTTCATCATCACAGTCTAAATCTACTTAACAGTAAAAGTAAATCATAGACATTTAATAATATTTTAAAACCCATCAGTCTTTTTTCCATAACCATACCTGATTTGAAGTATCATTTTTTAGGTTCTGAAAACTAAGAGAAAACTTCAGTTAGCAACCCTCAAAAGCTTATCTGTTCTCCTGCTCGAAAGAAAAAAAACAAAAATAAATTATTTCTCATAGTACATAATTTGCCTAGATTTTTTTTCCTTGCATGAGCTGAGTCAACCTATGCATGGTTTATGTAATTGAAAATGAGCCTAGAGACTGTTAACATTCAGGTCTTTTGAACAATGTCTGGAGGATAGAAGAATGGATGCAAAAGTCATTTAAAATTCACCACCATGTTTAATTAAACTTATTTAACCTTGCAGGCTCAACAAATGAGCCAAGCTAGATCAAGTGAATTTTTGTTAGTGTTTTTAACATTATCCTAGATATTAATTGAAGGGATACACACAGATTGAAAATTGATGAGGCATATGTTGTGGCTGTACTTGTGGCACCAGAGAACTGTGACCTCTCTAATGATGGTGAAATGCACAAAGGTTATAGGGGAGTTTTTCTAACTTCCTGGAGTAATTTATTAGAGATTTGCTTAGACTTTTCCTTGGCTTATTAGTCAGTTATATTTTTGAAAGCTAAATTATCTGACATAAGCAGAAGTTAAGTTCTCATTAGAACAACCATTCACTATCAGCCTATGCTGCTTTGCATTTGATTATCATGCTTATTTTCTCCGATTAAAAATGATTCATATGTTGGAGTTGAACACAAATGAAATCCTAGAGCAAGGGCATTATGTTAGGCACATGTTAAAACTTCTGTTCTGTAGATGAAGATTACACTTCCTCAGCAGCATCAAACATACTGATTTATTTCTACTTGCATAAACATAAATGTTTTAAACATGCTAACTTAATCACATAATGTTAAGTGTTTCTGCAATGATGCTTACAAAAGTACTGCAAAGTCTCATTACCAAGGAATATTAAGAAACATTCAATGTTCTCTTCTAGTTGGAATTACTTTATAATGACACAGTACTTATTTCAGGTATTTCATCAAGGATGGAAAAGTATTTTACTGATTGTGAAACTTTCTGTGTCCTTGCAAAAATTAGAATTTAGAGTAAAATCTCATTAATCCAGACATCAGTATTTCAGAATGTGCCAAAATTTAGACAAGTATTAAACTGATGATAAAACTTATATTCTCTATAAAGAAACTGTGTGATACACAAATGTGTAATATAATGAATGAGCTACTTGGGAAGATACACTTTAAATACCCTAAACTTCTTCAGAAAATCAGTTTTAGTTCAAAGTCATTTGTTTTTAGGTTATTTTTATCCACTTATTATGGCCCACTCTTGGAGATGTATCATGTTCTTTTAATCTGATTTTGCAGATAGTTGATAATGTAGTATAATCAAATTGTGTTTTTCTTTATAATAAACCATATTTTAACCTTCTTGTAATATATTTTTTCTTCCAAACTTGTGACAATTAGAGTCATAATTACATATTAAAAATATTAACTGTTAAATTATATATATGGTATACTTTGTGGGAATATGTAATTTCTCCCCTCTATGTTACAAACCAAGTTATCAGAATCCTTCTTCTGTTGCCCAGGCTGGAGTGCAGTGGCTCGATCTCTGCTCACTGCAACCTCTGCCTCCCAGGTTCAAGCAATTCTCCTGCCTCAGCCTCCTGAGTAGCTGGGATTACAGGTGTGTGCCATCACGCCCAGCTAATTTTTTTTTTTTTTTTTTTTTTTTTGTATTTTTAGTGGAGACAGGGTTTCAGCGTGTTGGTCAGGCTGGTCTCGAACTCCTGACCTCGTGATCTGTCCACCTTGGCCTCCCAAAGTGCTGGGATTATAGGTGTGCAGAATTCTTTAGTTTATGTATATAGTCCTTTATTTTTGTGGAGTCACTTGCAGTTGCTTTGGATTTTACATGCACTCTTATGAGTGAGTTTTCCATTATCTTCATTGTAATAGATTCAAGTTGTGAAATAGCAGATGCTGTGGTAGAACACATTTACCTTACCCTATATTTCTAGGTTAGTATTCAGCTGCATTGACATATCTAGCCTCTTTTCCCATTCAATTAATCATGTAATTAGTGAGTATGGCAAAGATTCTCCATACAATATTCCCTTTCTCATTTTTAGTATCAAATATAAAATTTATTCTGAGCTTCCATATCTCTAACTGAAGACTCTCTTGACTAGTTTTCATTGCAGCCAGTCGTGGCCATGTGACTAAGTTTTCACTGATGAGAAGGAAAAAAATTGTATGGCATTTAAGAAAGTCCCATTAAGAGGAAGGATGAGTTCTCTTTCTTTCTTCTTTCCTGCTGGCTGAATGCATATGAGATGGTGCTCCTGCAGTCACTTTGGACCAGGAAGTGACTTTTTCAGGATGACAGAACAGCAAGTTAAACAGAGCCTAGCACTCATAGAATGCATACCTCCAAACTGCCATGACATGGGCTCTATCTTGTTTACCCATTGTTATTTTGGCTTTTTTCAGTGTCAAGTAGTCAAACATAAACTAATTGATACCCTGACTTGGAGAGAAGTTACAGAGCATGTTTGGCTCAGCCTATCTTCTCTCTGTTCCAGATCCCTAGAATTGTCTGCCCAAAGACTGGCTGCATTCAGAACTGATTTCTCAAGGGTAGCTTGCAGATGTCAGCTGGGTTGGAAAGCAGGAGTAAATCTACCTAATTATGCATTAAAAAACTAGAAAGCACATTTGGCTGCAGACTCTAAAGCAGCTTCTGCAAATAGCTTCATCATTAATAAAGGTCATATTTTTATCTCCATCTGCCTGACTTGTATATCAGCTATGTTGATGTTACTGACATGTTGGTCATTGAGAATCAATGAAAATAATCATATAACTATATACAATGGTGTACAATTGAGTCTCAAGGAAAAGTAGCTTCAATCCATAGTGTTTGCTGACTTTGTGTTTGCTGACATATTCCTCCCTTGGCCAATTTCAAGTTATAAATGTATTATCACTGATCAAAGTAAGACAAAGAAGTACAGAAGTACACCATTATATAGTATTTCTGCCATACAGGTGCAATATATATAAATCTCAAGCATATATGTAATTTATGACTGTTAAAATAATCAGGAAATGATCTTTTAATATCGATTATTTTTAAAGTTAGTAAAATTTATGTATGTTTATATAATTTAACTTTTAATAACAGTTGTATTTAACAATACTTTTTAAATTCTGAACCTAGCAATTACCATTTATATGTCAGTATACACTGGCTCTTACACACACCACTGAATGAATATATATTCAGGAATGAAAATGATCATTATTCGTGAAAATTGTATACCTAAATCTTGCATTTGAATGCCATATTCATAATGAATTATTATAGTAATGTAATAATACTTTATTTCTACATTGCAATTAACTTAATACTAGTCAAAAGCTAATAAATCAATGCCATATACATGCAAGTTGTGTGGAATTTTATATTGCTTTTCCACATGAGAAAAGTGGAATGACACTCTCTACTTATCTCTTGGGATGTTATAGTCCTAGTCTTCAGTGATTACCTTTGATAACTTTGTAGGATAATTTCACATATTAACTCCATAAATATAGAATATCAGGTATGAAAAATAAGATTTCATGCATTAGTCTGTGATGATTAAAATACCTGTTTTATTAAGTTACATTGATTTACATTTTAGTATTTAATAAGTAAGTACTACTGTTTCCGTTATTCTTCTATATTTACCTTTATACAAAATGTGAAAGTTCCCAGAAGTGGACCACCAATGAAATGGAGTTTTTGCTCCTTTGAGAAAGCTTTTCTTTTTTTTTTTTTTTTTTTTTTGAGACGGAGTCTTGCTCTGTCGCCCAGGCTGGAGTGCACTGGCAGCGATCTCGGCTCACTGCCAGCTCCGCCTCCCGGATTCACGCCATTCTCCTGCCTCAGCCTCCCGAGTAGCTGGGACTACAGGCGCCCGCCAACACGCTCGGCTAATTTTCTGTATTTTTACTAGAGACGGGGTTTCACCATGTTAGCCAGGATGGTCTCGATCGCCTGACCTCGTGATCCGCCCGCCTCGGCCTCCCAAAGTGCTGGGATTACAGGCGTGAGCCACCACGCCTGGCCGAGAAAGCTTTTCTATATTCAATCATTTAATATTATTTAGTTACAGTGAGGCTTTCCTTATGTGTAAAATACATGAACATTGTTATGTGGAAGTTGCCGTGTAAGAATTAATGAGATGGCATATGTAAAGCAGCTAGAGTAATTATCAGTGTATACCAGGATCTTCCTGTTTGATCATTTTCACTCTTACCTGACTCTTTCAGTGCCAAATTTGCAGTTAGGGTTGGGCATTAGAGGTTAGATTTCAGGAAAAGAGCTTACTTAAGATTGAAATTAAGACATTGTACATATGTTGACATACTTTGAGTCATATCCAAGGAGAATCACATGTCAGAAGAATGACGGATCTGAATAACAGAAAAAAGTAAATGGCAAACAGTAAAGAAAGTCTAAGTTTTTAGATTCAAAGTTAAGGAAAGTGTGAAATGATCAAAAGGCCAGCTGTATCTGGTATCTAAAAGATAAACAACAACATCATAGTTCTGAAATGCTAAGACTGTTAACTCTGCCACTTCGAGTCATTAAAGAAAAAGGAACAATTTTGGTAAGACTTTTTGCAGGCACTGACACTTAAAATTATCAGAACATTTTTGGACATCTGACATGAACATAAACAAGAAAAATCAAACTTAGTACAAACAAAGCTATAGAAAAGAAATTATCAGAATTTGGAAGTTGATGTTTCACAGCAGACTCGTGATTCCATGACTAACCATATGATTTCTCAGCTGGTATTTAAACCCTGTCATAATCTGTATCTGACTTCAAATGTTATAGCTGTTCCTCTCAAGATCTTAGATCAAACATGTGTATTACATGAATAAGCTATTACTGATATGTGTTTATAATATCTGGTTATGTTGTTGGAGAGAGCAGCGTCAGTATGGTGAGGAATATGCATCTTGTATTTATTCCTTTTGTTCAAATGAGCTATAAATAATTTTACAAAATGGAAAATATTATCAAGAGACTAAGTAGATGCTTATGGTATGTATTTATTATCCTGACAGTTGGCTACCTTTGGCAATGTGTCATTCAGAGCTGCCAGCCTGCCACTCACTAGGGACCCTGTTCTCACTGATGCAGTTTGAGTCCAGACTAAAAGCTGGGAAATGAAAAACAGAAACAAAAACTATTGAGTTTTGTTTTGAAGAATGCAAGTCTTTACTAATTGAAGGGCTTTAACTGGTCTCTCTATATGTAGAACATGGTAGTTGTGGCTGACTTACAGAAGAAATTACTCCTAGAAAGCATCACACATGTGCATGGGTGCACACGCGTGGGTACACACACAAACACACACACACACACACACACAGCTCCAGCCTTCAAGGTTAGGTTGGTAAACTGATCTCTCCAGAGGCCTTTATTCAATAAGAAATTAATGACCTTCCATAGTACTGCTAGTCTTTCTCTCCCTACATAATTACTGATATAGAATTCGCTTTTGCTTATTAGAACTTAGTGTTTAGTTTAGATATCAGATGTTATTCTTATTATATTTGCATGTCCGAGTACAATATCTTTCCTATAGAAAATGTACTTAAGTTTCATATGAAAGCAGACAAGAGAAGCATAATTATCCTATACATAAGGAAAAAACAGATAATATTGTAAAAAATATGATTTTAGTTATATTAATATAGGTAAATGTGCTAAATAAAATTAAGTACTGAGTTTAAATCTCAACTTGGGCCAGTCATCTAAACTTGTTTCTCTGATTCTTCCTTGGAAAAAAATAAAACAAAGCAAAACATAAAACTGCCAAGTTTATCTGGATTGTTTTTTCATTTCACCCCTACCCATAACTAAAGAGCTAAATTATCATTAAATAAAAGTACCATTATGATTAGTAAAAATATTGCTACTCTGTGGCTTATTCTTTATCCAGGGAGCTGTTGGCAGGACCTTGGTACAAGAAACAGAAAATCTGACAAGTTAGCCAGAGCCTCAAGTAGGATTCTGGGTCTTCTTACATCATGTCCCATAGCACTTACCGGACTTCTCTCAAAAATGTTGATACCTGCTGAAATTTTAGTGTATCAGAAAGATGGAGCCTGTCCTCATATGTAGATACTTAGATATTCAGGCTATCTATTGCTGTGTAACAACTGACCACAAAACTTAGGGCTTAAAACAGATACCACACTCTTACATTTTATAGCTTTGTGGGTCAGGAATTCGGGACCTGGCTCAGCCTCATGATGCTTTTCTTCCATATGATATGGACTGAGAACACTGGATAAAATACAGCTGGCAGGGTTGTGAAATACAACCCTGTGAGCTATATTTATCCAGGGTTTATCTGAAGTATTCAGTGTGGGTTCACAGGCAGATATCTATCTGGCTTCTTCTCTTGGAGGCTCAGAGTTCAAATAATAACCTAGTCTAGTTGTTCTCAGGTTTTATTGCCTGGATTGAGAGCATCGGCATCACCTGGAAACTTATGAGGCATGTATATTCTTGGGATATACCCCAGATAAGAAATTCTAGTGATTGTGTTATAACAAGCCCTCCTCCAGGTGTTTCTGAGGCATAATATAATTATCCTGCTTGGTACTTACCTATATCTCTACCCCTTCAGATAAATCTTCTGCATTGGCCCTGGAGGGAGTAGCATTATAAGGAATTAAAAGGATTTAAATATAATGAAATTTAGAAAGATTATCCCAAGATATTACAAGATTTGATTTATCAAAAATTAAATAAAAATTTGTGTCCTGCTATTACTTTTAATTACAAGTGTTCTAATATATTTCAAATAATGATGAAAGAGTAAAAATAAATTTAACTGAAACATTTTCCTCAGTTTTATTATATTTTTTCTGGTGATTCCTGTCAATTTAGTTTGTTTCCAGAACATCTTTTTGTACTTGGAAGGCAAATTTACTTTATTGTTTACTATTTTAATGTTGTTTCTAAATATCCAATGTCTATGCTAACTGAAGTTGATATTCCTGAAA